>NC_041220.1:5087287-5088149 GCF_002837175.3 Physeter macrocephalus
AAACAAAAGCCCAGGACCAGATGGCTTCACAGGCAAATTCTATCAAACATTTAGAGAAGAGCTAACACGTATCCTTCTCAAACTCTTCCAAAATATAGCGGGGGGGGGACACTCCCAAACTCATTCTACGAGGCCACCATCACCCTGATACCAAAACCAGACAAAGATGTTACAGGAAAAGAAAAGTACAGGCCAATATCACTTATGAATATAGATGCAAAAATCCTCAACAAAATACTAGCATACAGAATCCAATAGCACAGTAAAAGCATCATATACCATGATCAAGTGGAGTTTATCCCAGGAATAAAAGGATTCTTCAATATACACAAATCAATCAATGGGATAAACCATATTAACAAATTGAAGGAGAAAAACCATATGATCATCTCAACAGACGCAGAAAAAGCTTTTGATAAAATTCAACACCGATTTATGATAAAAACCCTCCAGAAAGTAGGCATAGAGGGAACTTACCTCAACATAATAAAGTACATATATGACAAACCCACAGCCAACATTTTTCTCAGTCGTGAAAAACTGAAAGCATTTTCACTAAGATCAGGAACAAGACAAGGTTGCCCACTCTCACCACTATTATTCAACGTAGTTTGGGAAGTTCTAGCCACAGCAATCAGAGAAGAAAAAGAAATAGAGGAATCCAAATTGGAAAAGAAGAAGTAAAACTGTCACTGTTTGCAGATGACATGATACTATACATAGAGAATCCTAAAGATGCTACCAGAAAACTAGTAGAGCTAATTAATGAATTTGGTAAAGTAGAAGGATACAAAATTAATGCACAGAAATCTCTTGCATTCCTATACACTAATGATGAAAAATCTGAAAGAGAAATTAAGGC
>NC_041220.1:5088425-5092563 GCF_002837175.3 Physeter macrocephalus
AAGTGGTGCTGGGAAAACTGGACAACTACATGTAAAAGAATGAAATTAGAACACTCCCTAACACCATACACAAAAATAAACTCAAAATGGATTAAAGACCTAAATGTAAGGCCAGACACTCTAAAACTCTTAGAGGAAAACATAGGCAGAACACTCTATGACATAAATAGCAGCAAGATCCTTTTTGACCCACCTCCTAGAGAAATGGAAATAAAAATAAAAATAAACCAATGGGACCTAATGAAACTTAAAAGCTTTTGCACAGCAAAGGAAAACATAAACAAGGTGAAAAGATAACCCTCAGAATGGGAGAAAATATTTGCAAATGAAGCAATTGACAAAGGATTAATCTCCAAAATTTACAAGTGGCTCATTCAACTCAATGTAAAGAAAACAAACAACCCAATCCAAAAACGGGCAGAAGTTCTAAATAGACATTTCTCCAAAGAAGATATACAGATTGCCAACAAAAACATGAAAGGATGCTCAACATCACTAAGCATTAGAGAAATGCAAATGCAAACTACACTGTGGTATCACCTCATACCAGTCAGAATGGCCATCATCAAAAAATCTACAAACAATAGATGCTGGAGAGGATGTGGAGCAAAGGGAACCCTCTTGCACTGTTGGTGGGAATGTAACTTGATACAGCCACTATGGAGAACACTATGGAGGTTCCTTAAAAAACTAAAAATAGAACTACCATATTACCCAGCAAAACCTAAGTGTCCATCAACAGATGAATGGATAAAGAAGATGTGGCACATATATACAATGGAATATTACTCAGCCAGAAAAAGAAACGAAATTGAGTTATTTTAGTGTGGTGGATGGACCTAGAGTCTGTCATACAGAGTGAAGCAAGTCAGAAAGAGAAAAGCACATACTGTATGCTAACCCATATATATGGAATCTAAAAAAAAAAAAAAAAATTGTTCTGAAGAACCTAGGGGCAGGACAGGAATAATGACGCATACTTAGAGGATGGACTTCGGGACACAGTGAGGGATTAGGGTAAGCTGGGACGAAGTGAGAGAGTGGCATGGACATATATACACTACCAAATGTAAAATAGCTAGTGGCATCCAGCCGCATAGCACAGGGAAATCAGCTTGGTGCTTTGTGACCACCTAGAGGGGTGGGATAGGGAGGGTGGGATAGGGAGGGTGGGAGGGAGACGCAAGAGGGAGGAGACATGGGGACATATGTATATGTATCGCTGACTCACTTTGTTATAAAGCAGAAACTAACACACCATTTTAAAGCAATTACAGTGCAATAAAGATGTTGAAAAAAATTTTATCAGTATTCCTTGAGGGGGTAACCAACTACAAATAATTTAAAACTGATGCTACACTGGTTATGGACCAGTTGTGTCAACTTGTATAAAGATGGGTTATTTTGTCAGAGCGAAGAGTGAGAATAGCAACAAAGATACCCTGAACTTGGAGTTTAGCCTTGACATGAAGGAGCAGTGAAACACAGCTTGTTTATCAGTCTGACAAGGAGACTACCAGCTGGCTAATTAAGTGAACCTAATTTAAACTAATGATGTAGATTCTCAGGATAATAGGCTAACGGCTAGAGGAGACTGCTGATGACACTTAAGAATACCCGATGTGTTACAATAAGCCACTTCTGCATCCAAGCAGAACCTGATTTTGCTCCACAGAAGACAAAATGAGGTCAGTTGTTTACTAGTTAATATTTTACGCAGGAAAATATCACCTGCATGCCATTCTTACAAAAAAGTATTAATGGCAAGAAAAGTAATAAGCATTTGACGTTTAGAGCAACACCAAGGTGATAGATTCCATTAAAAATGTGTGACCTTTTATTTTTAAGCTGCACATAGAAATGATATTAATGTATCCACTAAAAACAAATATACCCCTATGGTAAGAATTTATCATGAGGTTTGTAAAACATGTTGTCAAGAAAACATTTGCCATTTTAAGAGTAAAATGTAACAATGTTCAAGTTTTTAAAATGTTTTGTGCTAAAATTACACACGTAATACCAATTCTCACATTCAAATATATACAAAAGAAAACAAGAAAGTCAGAAATATGATTTCTTAGATAAGGTCAGTATAAAACACTAGGGATCCACTTTAATTGGACTGAAAAAGAAAACTTGAAAGAGTAAATTTAAATAAGTTTACTGTTCTTTTTTTCTCTTTTTTTTCTGTTCAAAAAGAAGGCAATTTGATTTTGGACTTCACTGTCCCATCTCTCTGTACACCCTATAAAAAATTCTATACTAGTTTCTATCATATTTTGGAGATGATTAAATTTTGATTATAATTATTATTCTTAGTTGCCGCTGTATAATATACTTAGGCTAAAATAAAGAAATAAACAGAGGTACAGCACACAATCAGGAAGTATAACTTCATTTGGATACGAAAAAGGCTGACTTGAGTCAGCCTCTGTTTAGAAAAGTTATCAAATTAAGAAAGGATGCTTTACTTTTCACAAAACTAACTTTGCACCTTGCAGGTGACTTTGAGTGTACTCTGTCCTTGGATATAAATAAAGCTTTAAATCACAAATGAAGCAGTTTACCTTTATTTTTTTAAGTAGCTAGAAATATTCTTTCCTTAAATAGTTTTAAAACTTGAATTAATTGGATTATTAATTTATAAAGCATAAGTTTCAATACCTACATCTGTTAAATCTATCATTTACATGTTGTTTTTAAATGAGGAAAAATTCTGAGGGAATTTAGAATTCTAAGAGATGGCCTATTTTCAAGTATAAAAGTAGAGTTATTAGGCTATTCCTAATTCACCTTTAAGCATGTACTTTCAAGCATTAAAATTCACATACTCTAAGGTCATGTTAAGACAAATATAGGGATGTGTAATTTCAGCCAACAATTAGTAGACTTATGGAATTTCATCATCTAAAGAGGCTCACAGACTGAAATTATACATGGTTACAAAAAAAAAGAATTTAGACAAATTCAAAGGTAGAAAACTTTAATTTTTTAGAAGACATTTTTATGGAGTATATACGTAAAATTTTAGGTTGATATTTGTAGTCAACAATAGGCCTCAGAAAATAATGTCCCTTTCAGAAAGATGGCTAGACTGAATATACCCAATATGGAAATTTTCATTTTCTAAACTAATTTGGTCTCTAAATATCTATAGAATAGATCATTGCAGAACGTCCCAAATCATTGCAGCTGCTACTTCACTCTACTTCTTTCCAGGGAGGTATTCAAGCACCCCTGTAATTCAAAATTTTTCTTTTTATTGACAGAAGGGCAATATTCAATTCCATCCCATACCTCCCCAGAGTTGTGTGGGCAAACCCATGACACAGTACTGCCTTTTTGATCCAAGGATCAAGTGCCCACACATTTCCTACAATAGGGAAGTCTCTGTTATGTTACTCTCCATTCCTACTATTCCCCAAATGGAAGGCAGCTATAGAAAAATGAGGCAATAAGGCTGATAAATGGTGGCACAAGGCAAGATGCATGAAGACACGGTTCAGATTTGTTTTTGATAGCTGACAATCTGAGAATACGCAGAGACTGTATATAGAGTGGGGTAGAAGGGGTAAAACAGGAAGTCAGCTGTCAAGACAGTGAAAATACACATTTTTAAATTACTACATCTCATCAAATTGCTTGCTAAAATGTTACTTTAAAGTTTGGAAGAACTTTCACCTCTAATTCCATCTGGGACAGAATTTTCTGTTTTAGTAATCTTAAATCAGTTCATTTGTCATAAAAGTGTTCCTTTTTGATTACTTCTTGGATTATATGTTATTAACTTATATTTTCTCTTTAATTTGTTCTTTCTCACCACATTTCCAAATTTACTACCATGACTTTTACTTTAATACTTTCTTAGTTCCTTTGACTCTCTGCTAGGATTGTGGTTATTGTTATCTTCTTTTATTCAATTCTAATAGTATTAACCATGGCTTATGTCCTTGTTCTTTGCCAAAATTCTCAGTTTCCTTTTAATTAGTCTTTTTTGAATAAATCAATTTTTACCTTTTATATATTCATTTCATTGTGTCTTTATCTACATATATTTTTACTTTCCTTCTTTCTTTTTTTTTTTTTTTTTTTTTTTTTTGTGTGTGTGTGTGTGTGTGTGGTATGCGGGCCTCCC
>NC_041220.1:5092616-5134658 GCF_002837175.3 Physeter macrocephalus
GGCTCACGGGCCCAGCCGCTCCGCGGCACGTGGGATCCTCCCAGACCGGGGCGCGAACCCGGTTCCCCTGCATTGGCAGGCGGACGCGCAACCACTGCGCCACCAGGGAAGCCCCTACTTTCCTTCTTTCATTTACAGTATTGTGATTTTCTTCAGCTAAATTCTAAAATTATCTAGTTAAATGTTTTGTTTTCAATCTATTATTTATTTATTTTTTCATTACAGTAACAAAATTCCTTCAAAGACAGTCTTACTTGGATTCAACATGTTTAATCATGATTATCAATATTACTTGTTATTGACATTGACATTTTAAATTTACTTTGCAGTTTTTGATAGCTTAGCACTCTGTCAGAGAATCAGTATGAAATGATTTCATTAATATTTCTTAAGGTTAAATTTATAACCCAGTATGTGTTCATTTTCAAAACTGTTTCCTTTAGTGAATGCTATAGTCTGAAGGTTTGTGTCCCCCCAGAATTCACTTGCTGTAACCCTAACCCTCAAAGTTGATGGTGTCAGATGATGGGCATTTGGGAGGTGATTAGGTCATGATGATGGAGCCCTCATGAGGGGGATTAGTGCTTTTATAAAAAAGACCCCGCAGAGATCGCTCGCCCCTTCCCCCATGTGAAGACACAGTGAGATGGCAATGGCTATGCACCAGAAAGAGGGCCCTCACCAGGTCATGATCATGCTGCCACCTTGGTCTTGGACTTTCCACACTCAGAACTTTGAGAAACAAATTTCTGTTGTTTATAAGCTACGCAGTGTGTTGTATTTAATTAAAGCAGGCTGAACGGTGATATGAAATGATATTGAAAAGGTTTAGAAAGTGAAATATTTAGTAATAATGTATATTTAATCACTGCTGGATGCAAAAATTAATACATGTATCTGTTAGTTCAAGCATAGTAATAATGTTCAATTTGCATATAGTATTAATTTTGTCTGTTGATTTATCAAGAACAGAAGTATCAAATATTTCTCACTTACATTAGCTTTTTTGTTTTGCTGTTAGTATATGGCTAAATTATCTGGAACTGTCCTTAAATTTCAAATTTTATTTTTTCTTATTTTTGGGGTATATCTCATAATCTGCATATGGCTAGATTTTCATTATTCGGTCCGTTACTTTTTATTATCAGCTATTACTTTACTCCATTCTCAGTTATTGTAATTATAAACATATTTGGTTTTATTCTATAATTTTGTTTAAAGCTTTTTGTCCTGATTTTTCCATTCTTACTGTTTTCTCTCTCTTAATTCTTCTTTTCCTATTGTATTTAGGAGTAAGTTGTTCATGTAATTCTATTTTTTCATAGACAAATACAATATTTAAGACACAGTTTCTTGAAATACTAATAAACATACTTAATGTGCATAGGTAATCAGTAATTACTCCCATTCTTAAATAATACAAGAAACCTTAATATATATATTTCAAATAATATCAGCCCTTTCCCTGATTGCATATTACTGTACAATATTTAAACATTTTTTTGCTATTTTAGTCCTGTGTTTTCACTCTTTCAAAAATTTCAAACTTAAATTCAGGGAATATCATTATTATTGACAGTATTTTAATAGATCCTATGTTTACCAGTTTACTCGCTCTCTATACATAAGTTGAACTGCTTAATTTTCCTTATTCCTGAAGCATATCATTTTCAGTTTCAGTTTTGTTTAAATTTATTTTGTTGATAAAGTCTGTTTTTTTGTATCTGATACAGTAAATAAATTATATACTTTTTTCCACTGACCATATAATATCAGAGTATATTTTATTTCCACTTAGTCCTTTAATAATATTATTTTACTTTCTTTTGGTGTCCATTATCACTATTGAGAAAATAGTTGCTGTTCTCATAATACTTTATCTCTTATTTTTAGATCTTCCTTTTGGCTTTATGTGTGGCTGTGTCATGTTAATATATTCAGGTATTGATTTTTTTTCCATTTGTTTCGTTGTCCTTTCTAAATCTGAGCGTTTACTGTATTATATTTTATAAGTTGTATAATAAAGAATAATACATAGTATAGGTATATAATAATATATACAAATATATATAGTATATATAAAATATATTACATAAACACATATACACATATATTATATCTATTATTATATACCTATACTATGTATTACTCTTTATTATATTACAGAAAATTCTCATTCACTTTGACTGAATTATCAACATTTCCCTTTTCTTTCTGTTATCTCCTTCCAGAATTTATCCTTTCTACTGTTAATGTATAAATAAAGTCTGATATTTTTAAACACATTTGCTTCTCATTATTTATGGCATTTGTTCTATAAAGTCACCACAAACACTGAATTTCTGAACACTGAACCACTGCTTCTATAGGAAATGCATAGTTAGGTTCCTATCAGTCTCTGGTCACAAGATTTTCATC
Organism: Physeter macrocephalus; assembly: GCF_002837175.3. Lineage (NCBI taxonomy): Eukaryota > Metazoa > Chordata > Mammalia > Artiodactyla > Physeteridae > Physeter > Physeter macrocephalus. Next base: position 5,095,035 of record NC_041220.1, read on the forward strand.
ATCTGATCAATATATAACCTAATTTCATGAGTGTTTCTGCACAAAGAAACGTTATTTAATACATATTGTTCATTAACTAACAGTAACATTGAGGACTTCCCTGGTGGCACAGTGGTTAAGAATCTGCCTGCCAATTCAGGGGAAATGGGTTCGAGGGCTGGTCCAGGAAGATCCCACATGCTGCAGAGCAACTAAGCCTATGCACCACAACTAACTGAGCCTGTGCTCTAGAACCTGCGAGCCACAACTACTGAGCCCACATGCCACAACTACTGAAGCCCACGCTCCTAGAGCCCATGCTTTGCAACAAGAGAAGCCACCACAATGAGAAGCCCGCGCACTGCAACAAAGAGTAGCCCCCGCTCGCCGCAACTAGAGAAAGCCCGCGCAGCAACAAAGACCCAACGCAGCCAAAAATAAATAAATAAACAAATTAATTAATTAATTAATTAATATTAAAAAAGTAAACCAGTAACATTGAACTCAGGGCCATACAGAGTTAGGACTCATGACTGAATGAAGCCCACCGTTAGGCACACCACGGCCTTCCTTCACAAGCATTTCAACACGACACTTGCGGGCTATTTTAAACAGCAAAACTGTCCTTAAAAACACAATAGTAAATAGACAGTGAAAAAAACCACTTGTTCACAGTATGAAAGCCGAACCAAAAAAGTCGGGGTATCTCCTTGTCCAACCTGAGCTGGGAACATGTACTTCAGGTCACACATTTCTCCTCACGCTGCACAAGTCCCTGAGCGTCTGCAAAACACCAGGTGTATTGGTTTTGTGGTTCTAAATAAATTCAAGACAGTGAGTTTTAAATACAGAATCAGCAAACAATGAGAATCACACTTGCGGGATATTTTAAACAGCAAAACTGTCCTTGAAAACACAATAGTAAATAGACCGTGAAAAAAACACTTGTTCACAGTATGAAAGCCGAACCAAAAAAGTCGGGGTATCTCCTTGTCCAACCTGAGCTGGGAACATGTACTTCAGGTCACACATTTCTCCTCACGCTGCACAAGTCCCTGAGCGTCTGCAAAACACCAGGTGTATTGGTTTTGTGGTTCTAAATAAATTCAAGACAGTGAGTTTTAAATACAGAATCAGCAAACAATGAGAATCAACTGTAATCCATCTTTCTGCAGAGAAAAAAGAAAAAAATAACACTAGCTCCATGCAAACAAAATGACCTCACAATTATCATGTAGCCAGACACAGACACTGAATACTGTATGTTTCCATCTCTGTAATATTCAAAATTAGGCAATACTGACTTATGGTGACAGAAAGCCACATAATGATTACCTTTGGATAGGTAATTACTAGACGGAGTAATAAAGCATAATTATTATTTTCATAACAAGATCACAAGGAAAACCCATTTGGACTGAGGCCCAATTTTCTAACTTCTAAAAATGCGTTAGATTCTTATCTTATCATAATTATAATTATATAATATATAATTATATATTCTATATATTACATATAATTATCAATGAGGAAACCAGGCAGATATTATAATTGGTTCAAAAGAGAACACAGGCTTCCCTGGTGGCGCAGTGGTTGCGCGTCCGCCTGCCGATGCAGGGGAACCGGGTTCGCGCCCCGGTCCGGGAGGATCCCGCATGCCGCGGAGCGGCTGGGCCCGTGAGCCATGGCCGCTGAGCCTGCGCGTCCGGAGCCTGTGCTCCGCAACGGGAGAGGCCACAACAGAGGGAGGCCCGCATACCACAAAAAAAAAAAAAAAAAACCTTTATGATTAACACATGTCAAACTTGAGCTCACTTCTATAATACATTTATTCAAATATGAATGAATTTATTCTAAGTATGAAAGAACAAACAGAAAATTTGGAAAATATTGAGCAATGGGATTTAAACTGATATTCTTAATGCCCAAAGACAATTTATTTTTTAAAATAATTTATATATTAATTATTTCTTGTGAGTTTTTCATTATATTGTCCTATTCTTATATAATATATATTCTCATATAATTATATGATAATTATATAAGAATGTTATATAATTATATAAGATTCTTATCATAATCATAATTATATTGTAATATTTTAATATTTTAACCTTGTATAATGTCTTTTACATTCTGCTTCTTTATAGGCATTATAGGCACTTTGAAAAAATAATATAATTGATGTGATTTTTTACCATTGCATGAATGTTTCATTATTGATATTTTCTATTAATTTTAAACTTTACTTCATTGTCTGAAAATGGAAGTTACATGAATAATAAATGATGTTAATTTTTCTCACTTTTGAATATCTAGTAGGGAGTACATATTCAGTCAGTGTAGGTTTCTAGTTTGAACACCGAATTTAAAAACCAGCCTGATTATTCCTGAAAGAACATCGAGTAGCTAACACATGCTAACTAAAGAGTCTTGATAATCCCTGACTGAATGCCTATAATTCGCTGGCCTATGTTGCAGCTGAAATCAAAGTAAAATCAACCTGGTCAAAAATCAAGCAGTCTCAAAGACAGACACATAGGAAGCAAAATAGACAGAAAAAGTATGTTCTCACAGAAGATACTGGACCATTAGGTTGGGTGCACAGGGAACCGTGTAACCCTGGAGGCCTTGGAATTTTCTAGTACACAGTTATTCATCCTTCTATTCATGACTCTTATGTTCATTCTCATATTAGAAACTGAACCGCTGGACTAATTATCCATTGTAAACTTGTAACCCTGGAGATATCAGAGCTTTCTATTAGGAACACTTTTGATTCTTTTATTTGTAATACCAAACACATCTCATAACAGGCAATTAATGAATGTATACAGAATGGATAGATGGGTGGATGAATTCATGTGAAGCTGTTAAGAACTCTTAGAATGAGAGGCCCTGATTTTGAACTTCTTAACACTTTTTTTGGTTCTAGTCAGGAATCAACATCAGAGGGACTAACAGCTACTTCAAATTGAAACCAATATTGATGCAAAAAAAAAAAATCTCTGTAAATATAAGAAATGGTTAGATTCCTGTGTCTGTCAGAATTTTGATAGTAAATAGCACTTCTATATTCCAGACTCTGCTACAAATGCTTTGTATGCATAAATTGGTATAATCCTTAAGATAACTTTATGAGATATGTACAGTTATTATTCCCATTTAACAGATTATACATATCTCACAAAACTATTTTAAGTTTGTTTCCTTTGAGCTGAGAAGCCATAGACCCTAACAGTCAAAGGCTGAGATACTGGAGCCAGACTGCCCGGGCATAAATCCTGCACTGCCCCTTGACTGTTGTAAGCCTGAGGTCTAGTAGACTGTCCAAGATGGACAGCCTTAGAAAGAACAGGGCATAAAATAGGTGATGGCTCAAACCAGAATCATTTTTCATAACCATGACCATGGCAACATGGAAAAATGACAAGGCAAGGCGTGTTATAGGTGTTTTTCTCTGTCATTGACCTAGGCACACTTACTTGTTTTACTACTAGAGTAAAACCTACTAAGTTACTATTATCCAGTAAATCTACTATTGCCTCAGCCTTTGTTAAGAATCACATGAGAAAGATATACTACTGTTACTGTGATGGTAACTAGGAATCCCTTAATTGGCCTTGGACTGGGACTCTCTTTGCTCTGGACAGAATAAGCAATTGTGAGGATGTTTTTTGTGTAACTGGTCATGTGGGAATTCATGGAATCTAATTGTTGAAAACAAAAGCTATTTCAATTACTTCTTTAATTCTTTAGGCTCAAGGAGAGGAATGAGGGGACAGTTTGTAGAAAATGTGTATATTTTCTAGTTATCCAAGTAATGAAACAAGTTATCAATGGTAATCAAATGGCAATGCACGAGTTACCTGGTAAAGTCGATTACATTAAACTAAATATTCTTCAAAACCACTTTCAAAAGGAGGAGTCATTCATACCTGAATAACTTTTTGAGACTGCACATCAACCAGAAGGACTCTGTCCAAAGTTGGCTGTGCTACATAAATGAACTTGTCCTTGACATTGACAGCTGTGGCCCACACACACCTCTGGACTTCATCGCCTTCAGCTTTGGGACAGACTTCATCCTGTAATTTAGAAAATAAAAATCAAATGAACATCTTAAATGATAACATGGATATAGCCATATTATGAGTAACATTAAAGTTTGATGCTCTACTACTTTTAGCATCAAAAGTTTTTATATATATGTTAAATATATATTCATATGTTACATATTTATATATTTAGATTTATGTCAAATATATAAATATAGAAAGAGTTAAATCAAATAAAACAGTATATAGTGCATATTTAAATTCATTAAATTTGTACAGGAATCAGTGTGAAATAATCCTTAAAATACATTTTATTAAGCCTCTGAATGATTATTTATAGTAACATATAGTCTTTTCATTTGTCACTACCTATTCTTAGCACAGTAACTGCAGAAGTACATAATAAGTAGAAAGTTCCCTCCCAAATCCGCCCAATCTCAAACTTCTTTACCAGACATTATATGCCACACTAAAATATATTTAGAGCTTCTCAAAACCTCAAGAGCTGCCCTCATAGCATATTCATGGGCTTTTTAAAAGCTGCCAAATCCACTACACAAGACTGAAGGAGTCTTCTACTTTGTGGAGAACCAGAAACTTAGAAAAATGATAATAAGGTAGTTACTCGAAATGGTTATTTTATTTTCAATTTGGTATCAAGGTCAAATTTTATAAAGTCCTTTAAGCTGCCTAAGCCCTTTTCATTCTGCTCTTTTACCCTAGAACTACCTTCTGGTTCATATTGTGTAGTTTGTGCCTGTCCTTGAAAACACAATAGTAAATAGACCGTGAAAAAAACACTTGTTCACAGTATGAAAGCCGAACCAAAAAAGTCGGGGTATCTCCTTGTCCAACCTGAGCTGGGAACATGTACTTCAGGTCACACATTTCTCCTCACGCTGCACAAGTCCCTGAGCGTCTGCAAAACACCAGGTGTATTGGTTTTGTGGTTCTAAATAAATTCAAGACAGTGAGTTTTAAATACAGAATCAGCAAACAATGAGAATCAACTGTAATCCATCTTTCTGCAGAGAAAAAAGAAAAAAATAACACTAGCTCCATGCAAACAAAATGACCTCACAATTATCATGTAGCCAGACACAGACACTGAATACTGTATGTTTCCATCTCTGTAATATTCAAAATTAGGCAATACTGACTTATGGTGACAGAAAGCCACATAATGATTACCTTTGGATAGGTAATTACTAGACGGAGTAATAAAGCATAATTATTATTTTCATAACAAGATCACAAGGAAAACCCATTTGGACTGAGGCCCAATTTTCTAACTTCTAAAAATGCGTTAGATTCTTATCTTATCATAATTATAATTATATAATATATAATTATATATAATTATATATAATATAATTATAATTGGACTAATTATCCATTGTAAACTTGTAACCCTGGAGATATCAGAGCTTTCTATTAGGAACACTTTTGATTCTTTTATTTGTAATACCAAACACATCTCATAACAGGCAATTAATGAATGTATACAGAATGGATAGATGGGTGGATGAATTCATGTGAAGCTGTTAAGAACTCTTAGAATGAGAGGCCCTGATTTTGAACTTCTTAACACTTTTTTTGGTTCTAGTCAGGAATCAACATCAGAGGGACTAACAGCTACTTCAAATTGAAACCAATATTGATGCAAAAAAAAAAAATCTCTGTAAATATAAGAAATGGTTAGATTCCTGTGTCTGTCAGAATTTTGATAGTAAATAGCACTTCTATATTCCAGACTCTGCTACAAATGCTTTGTATGCATAAATTGGTATAATCCTTAAGATAACTTTATGAGATATGTACAGTTATTATTCCCATTTAACAGATTATACATATCTCACAAAACTATTTTAAGTTTGTTTCCTTTGAGCTGAGAAGCCATAGACCCTAACAGTCAAAGGCTGAGATACTGGAGCCAGACTGCCCGGGCATAAATCCTGCACTGCCCCTTGACTGTTGTAAGCCTGAGGTCTAGTAGACTGTCCAAGATGGACAGCCTTAGAAAGAACAGGGCATAAAATAGGTGATGGCTCAAACCAGAATCATTTTTCATAACCATGACCATGGCAACATGGAAAAATGACAAGGCAAGGCGTGTTATAGGTGTTTTTCTCTGTCATTGACCTAGGCACACTTACTTGTTTTACTACTAGAGTAAAACCTACTAAGTTACTATTATCCAGTAAATCTACTATTGCCTCAGCCTTTGTTAAGAATCACATGAGAAAGATATACTACTGTTACTGTGATGGTAACTAGGAATCCCTTAATTGGCCTTGGACTGGGACTCTCTTTGCTCTGGACAGAATAAGCAATTGTGAGGATGTTTTTTGTGTAACTGGTCATGTGGGAATTCATGGAATCTAATTGTTGAAAACAAAAGCTATTTCAATTACTTCTTTAATTCTTTAGGCTCAAGGAGAGGAATGAGGGGACAGTTTGTAGAAAATGTGTATATTTTCTAGTTATCCAAGTAATGAAACAAGTTATCAACGGTAATCAAATGGCAATGCACGAGTTACCTGGTAAAGTCGATTACATTAAACTAAATATTCTTCAAAACCACTTTCAAAAGGAGGAGTCATTCATACCTGAATAACTTTTTGAGACTGCACATCAACCAGAAGGACTCTGTCCAAAGTTGGCTGTGCTACATAAATGAACTTGTCCTTGACATTGACAGCTGTGGCCCACACACACCTCTGGACTTCATCGCCTTCAGCTTTGGGACAGACTTCATCCTGTAATTTAGAAAATAAAAATCAAATGAACATCTTAAATGATAACATGGATATAGCCATATTATGAGTAACATTAAAGTTTGATGCTCTACTACTTTTAGCATCAAAAGTTTTTATATATATGTTAAATATATATTCATATGTTACATATTTATATATTTAGATTTATGTCAAATATATAAATATAGAAAGAGTTAAATCAAATAAAACAGTATATAGTGCATATTTAAATTCATTAAATTTGTACAGGAATCAGTGTGAAATAATCCTTAAAATACATTTTATTAAGCCTCTGAATGATTATTTATAGTAACATATAGTCTTTTCCTTTGTCACTACCTATTCTTAGCGCAGTAACTGCAGAAGTACATAATAAGTAGAAAGTTTCCTCCCAAATCCGCCCAATCTCAAACTTCTTTACCAGACATTACATGCCACACTAAAATATATTTAGAGCTTCTCAAAACCTCAAGAGCTGCCCTCATAGCATATTCATGGGCTTTTTAAAAGCTGCCAAATCCACTACACAAGACTGAAGGAGTCTTCTACTTTGTGGAGAACCAGAAACTTAGAAAAATGATAATAAGGTAGTTACTCGAAATGGTTATTTTATTTTCAATTTGGTATCAAGGTCAAATTTTATAAAGTCCTTTAAGCTGCCTAAGCCCTTTTCATTCTGCTCTTTTACCCTAGAACTACCTTCTGGTTCATATTGTGTAGTTTGTGCTATATGGTCATAAAGGAGGCAAAAATTATCTTCTATTTCTTCCTTCCAACATTCAGTAACTGAATGTTGAAGGGATACGTAAGCCTTTTTGATTTGCATGGGCAGACACATGGCGATTAGAAGAAATGTCATTTAGCTTGCTATTTTTGTTTCAGGTTTTTCTTTTATTCACTGGTCTGTTGGTTTTGTAATTCTTTCAATTTATTTGTAGTTAGAAAAACCACTGAGAAGAGAGATTTCTTGAATTATACATGAAATATATGTGTAAAGATAAACACTTATTTAATGATAATGATAAACATTGATTCCAAATATGTCACTTGTTTTATGGTTTACACCTGATCACTGATTATCATGTCTAATTCATTGATTTGTATACTCCAGCTAGTAACTCATGAGCTCAATCAGAATACTCTCTTTAATCTCTAATTCAAACCAAAACATTTATTTTTCACCAGATATACCATCCACCATATATAGTTAATAATCATAAAACAAAGTCAACAAAATTTTCATGGTCAACACCACCTAAGCATTTCTTTCAATGAAAAGATAATACTGACAGCACATAAACCACATTTGTCTTTTAATAACTAAAATGACTACCACAATAACTCTTCTGAGGCAGCACAACCATAGTAGGTGTTTTTTCTTGCTTTCATAAAACTTGGAAAATAATGCAAAAACCCAGAATACTTTGGAATGAGAAGCTTAGTATGTAGTTTGCTGGGTTGTTTTTTTTTTTTCCAAACTTCAGATCTAATTCCAGAGGACCTGGAGGATCCACTCATTTTTAAGATCCAGTCCAGAAATTACCAGGTTCACTAAAATATCAGGGACATATAACACCAGGAAATTGTAGTGTTCTCTGAACAGTACAAGTGTGACAGGCTTCCAGGACATAGGAAAAAAACGGAAAACTAATCATCAGGTGTATATTTCTGGTAGCTCTGGGGGGTTTGAATGAACTGCATTTCATAGAATGAACCACAATAATACTAAGATGACCACCAGTGGTGTCCATGGCACTCGTCAGCAGGCAACACAAACCTGAAGGCAGAAATCTGTCCTCAGCACATGCCCACAGAACACAGTACAGGACTGTGCCTTCATTCATCAATTCACTGCAACATTATTTTCTACACCAAACATTTTTCTTCAGAAGTATTGGGTCGGTCAAAAGTTTCGTTCAATTTTTTCCGTAAGATGCCTCTAGTAGCGCTTAGTTGTCTTTAACTTCATTCAAAACAATTTTGTTAGATTGTACTGTGACAGCTGTCATATCAGCGTGCATTTAAAAAAATATATCAAAATTGGTGAACTTGTGTGGAGCCATTTTAATATTGAAGATGGAAGAAAAAAAGCAACATTCTTGGTATATCATGCTTTATTATTTCAAGAAAGGTAAAAACGCAAGCAAAATGCGAAAAAAAAAAGATTTGTGCAGTGTATGGAGAAGGTGCTGTGACTGATCGAACATGTCAAAAGTGGTTTGTGAAGTTTCATGCTGGAGATTTCTTGCTGGACGACGCTCCATAGGTAGGTATACCAGTTGAAGTTGATAGCGATCAAATCGAGACAACTGAGAACAATCAACGTTATACCACGTGGGAGATAGCCGACATACTCAAAATATCTAAATCAAGTGTTAAAAATCATTTGCACCAACTTGGTTATGTGAATCGCTTTGATATTTGGTTTCCACATAAGTTAAGCAAAGAAACCGTCCTTGATTGTATTTCCGCATGTGATTCTCTGCTGAAACGTAATGAAAACGTTCCGTTTTTAAAACAGTTTTGACTGGCAATGAAAAGTGGATACTGTTCAATAATGTGGAACGGAAGAGATCATGGGGCATGTGAAATGAACCACCACCAACCACACCGAAGGCTGCCCTTCATCCAAAGAAGGTGATGTTGTGTATATGGTGGTATTGGAAGGAAGTCCTCTATTATGAGCTCCTTTCGAAAAACCAAACGATTAATTGCAACAAGTACTGCTCTCAATTAGACCAATTGAAAGCAGCACTCGATGAAAAGCATCCAGAATTAGTCAGCAGAAAACACATAATCTTCCATCAGGATAACACAAGATCTGATGTTTCTTTGATGACCAGGCAAAAACTGTTACAGGTTGGCTGGGAAGTTCTGTTTCATCTGCCGTATTCACCAGGCATTGCACCTTCGGATTTCCATTGATTTCGTTTTTACAAAATTCTCTTAATGGAAAAGATTTCAATTCCCTGGAAGACTGTAAAAGGCACCTACAAGAGTTCTCTGCTCAAAAAGATAAAAAGTTTTGGGAAGATGGAATTATGAAGTTGCCTGAAAAATGGCAGAAGGTAGTGGAACAAAAGGGTGAATACGGTGTTCAATAAAGTTCTTGGTGAAAATGAAAAATGTTGTCTTTTATTTTTACTTAAAAACCAAAGGCACTTTCCGGCCAACCCAATATCTTGAGCATCTCTGACAAGAACCTATTTCACGAGACTCAAACACTACCTAACATAAGTACTTGAGAGGCATGAAAAGGTGGGAAAAAGTGGGATCTCAGGTTGATGAAAGGATCTGAATATAGGAAAACTGTTTACAAATTATTTGCCGTTGTGTAAAAGCTCCCAACAAAACCTGTCAAAATAACAGAAAGCGTGAGTAACCTGACACTAAACTGTCAGTCAAAAAACAGCTGAACCAGGAGAAATTTACACCCCTTTGTTTGCTACAAAACTATTCAACAGTAAAATAAACTGCTCTGCTGGGAATTATTTCCTATTTGTATGCTGTCCCTATATGATGCCCCTGACCAGACGCACAACCATTTTTACAAAGCCATTAAAAGTTTCCTGACAGTCACCCTGAATTTTCTTTGCTTTGCTTCAGGCCATTACTGCTGATTATAGTCTATTAGGTCCCATTTTACAATAGCACTCCTCTTTTTTCAGATTACACAGATTACGATTTATTTCTGTGGATAGGAATAGTAGGGGAATATTTTTCACAAGCATTAGGCATTCAGTGGGATAAAAGGAGACTAAAATATCCAAGAGATGCAAAAGAAGATTAAGATAATACGTACTGATGAGGAAAATTGTCAGAAATTATATCAAAGAGTTTCACTCAATCATTTTTATAGAAATGTATACTGCCTTTGAGAGTTAAAGGATTAATAAGATTTTAGAGCTAATGAAGATGAGTCAATAATAAAAAGACAATTCTAGCTCATAATCAGAATTTATCTATTTCCCTTTGGGTTCCTTCCATATTTCATTATGCATTTCCTATTTATGTGTTATCTTCTTCCAAAATTTTAAAGGGATATAAGATGTATCACTAGTGATGATGGAAATTTTGATTTAGCAATTAAAATAGTGTTGATGCTTCCTGATTTGCTAAACAGAAGTTACAGTTCGAGTAGATGGATATACATACTCATCTGCTATAGGACTTGGTCATTTTCATACACTGTATTGGTGACCTATTAAAAACACTTTTCCCTTAAATCTCCAAATCTCCCATCTTTCTTTCCTCCTTTTCTTCAGAGTCCGCCTCTGCGTCATTCACAGTGAGGATGAATGAATTTGTCACAAGCACATGTTTACCTTGCATCCAACTCAACAGGTTTCTGTCATGATTCCTTCCTCGCATCCTTTTCTCTAATCATGGTGTGTCCACTGCCTTTTGCCTGAAGACAGAATCTGCCTACATTTAAATAATAACTTCAGTTATGTCTCCAGGTGTGTTGGAACATGCACATGCCCTTGCGATTTAAGTAAACATTATTGGGATTCATCTGCTTTCCCTTTCAATAATCCATCTAATTCTCTTTAGACTTTGAACAAGCTGTCAAGAACCTTAGTTCCATTTCTTGACCTTTCACTCTAAATTGCTCATACTTCAAACTTGCTTTCCAGATCCTGTCTCCTCCAAAAGAGAGTTCTTGAAGAGTCACAAAGAGCTTCAGAATTTGCAATCATTGCTCTTCAGTTCTTGTTGGGGAACATTTACTGAACACTTACTATGTGAAAGATATCATGCAAAGCTCTGTTTGGAAATAAAAACATGAATTTGAGTGAATGCCTGCTCTCAAGTTGCTTATAATTTCTGCCATATTTAGCTGTTTCAGACTCTTGATTCTTCCTGGAATGTTCTTTCATTCTTGTAAGGCCAGGATCAGCAAACCATGACCCCAGGCCAAATTCAGTGCACTGCCTCTTTTGGTAAATAGCCTAGGAACTAAGAACATTTTTTGGTATTTTTTAACAGTTGAAAAAAAATCAAAAGAAGAGTACTATGTTGTGTAAACATTATCTGGTGTTCAGATTTCCATAAATAAAGGTTTATTGGAACACATCTACACCCATTCATTTAAATATTGTCTATCTCAATATCCAAAAAGCAAACAACTCAATTATAAAGTGGTGGATGGACCTGGAGTCTGTCATGCAGAGTGAAGTAAGTCAGAAGGAGAAAAACAAATACCGTATGCTAACACATATATATGGAATCTAAGAAAAAAAAATATGTCATGAAGAGCCTAGGGGTAGAAAAGTGGGCAAAGGACCTGAATAGGCATTTTGAAAACCCACAGATGGCCAACAGACACATGCAAAGATGCTCAACATCACTAATCATCAGGGAAATGCAAATTAAAACTACAATGAGCCATCAAATCACACCTGCCAGAATGGCTATCTTCAAAAAGACAGCAAAAACAACTGTTGGCTAGTATGTGGAAAAAAAGAGAACCCTCACGTAGCGTTGATGGAATTGTAAGTTGATGCAGCCACTATGGAAAACTATAGGAAGCTTCCTCAGCAAATTAAAAATAGAACTACCATACAATCTAGGAATTCCACTTCTGGGTATTTTTCTGAAGGAAACAAAAATTATGTTAATCTGAAAAGATATACACACCCCTAGGTTCACTGCAGCACTAAGTGCAGAAATAAGTATACAACAAATCAGGTGACCTAAGATGTACACACCCAATTTGGGTACCACATTGTGGGTTCACCCAAGGATAGTATACAGATGCTCCTAGATACAGAGTGAACTATTGCGAATGAATGTTGCGTTAGAGGTGGAGAGAGAGAGGGTTTGATGTTTGATAAAAATGTAAACATATCATTAAATTTGAAAACTCCTAGATGTATTGTCGACCTGGTTCTGTCACTGATTGGGATCGGGTCATTAACTATTGAAAATAAATTGGTTTCAGTAGTTCTCATTGTTTAACTTTACTGCTTCTCTACATATCAGGTTCCTACGACTGGCAGGAGAGTCCGCTTTCTTGGAAGTAATTGAGAATTGGGAGGAAAGAGAACTTTGGCAAAAAGGAAAAAATAAAAAATAAACCTTACTCAGAATGTATAACTGTATTCTTTCTTGTTCTCCAACAAATGGCCTGTTCTCCAGCGAGAGTGTTCTCATCAAAATTTTATTAAAAAACCAATGATTTTCCACAGCAACTAAAGAACGCATCATGCATTTTATTAATCAAATTCTTTTTAATCTACATTTGGTAGCCATATTTCTAACACTTGTATGGCTCATCCTAATTACTGTGGGTCTTACTAATTTTCTTCTTGTCTGAATTTTCATAGCATTTATATTTGGTGCCACATATTTTGGCCTTTAATCATGTACTATCATCACTGCCTAAAATGTTAGCCTTTGCTATTCCTGTATTTCTACATTTTACAGACATACTGGGGAAGGTACAATATTTCCTCAGCAAATACAAGTTTAGATGTCATTTATCATAGAAAAAAAAAGAGAGGGGATCAAAAAGTGTATATTTCTCAAACATGTTGTTAAACACTATTCCATGTCATCCAGAATCACTGAGAAACTGAGTTCTAGAGCATCTTCAAAATATGGTCTGTGGATAGCTGCCTGTTGTCATATCGTTCCTTACCAAGCTGAGAATAGTACAGAAATGGAAAATAGCCATTTAGAATCTTTTCTAACAATCTGCCATTGCCATAATATCCTTGAGCATGGCCAGTGGGCCCATCTCCTTTAACAGGGTTCAGACAAGCGTGGGTGCGTCAGGCGTGCCTGGAGGGTTCTTTTCCACAAATAGTTTAAGAAGCTCTGATTTTGAGCTTTCTTTTCTTTTCTAGTTCTCTCTCTCTCTTTTAAATAGCTTTAAAATACATATATATCCAAAACTGTTGCAATCTGAGTCTACTGAGATAAATGGAAAAGTGAATGAAACACTTGACAAAATAGTGTTCTTTAATAAATGCAATGTTCAGTTTATCATGAATCAAAGAAATGAAACAAGGGTCCTTTGTACTGAACTGGAATGTTTAGATTACGATTTCTATGATTTTTTTTTATAATCATGAAGAAATATATATATATATATATATATAAGGTTGAGCTATTTGTGAATACACTAGCTATAATGTATTCTTTTAATCTTGCTTTGCAATATAAAAAAACCCTAGATCTTACAATAGCATGTTAAACAATTTAATATACATGGTTATCTCCCTTATTGAACCATTTTTTTAAAAAGGCAATGAGGTTAAATTACTTTCGTCAATTTTTAGTCGAGATCACTGCTTATAACCCAAATGATACAACTGCTTATTTCTACAGTTAGATACATTCAATTTGTCTAATTCTAGTTGCCATTTCATTTATGAAAATGTCATAAACAATCTAGTTCATATTAGTCAAAGCATAGGTAGTCATGGCAATTTAGGGGCTGATTTGCCTTAATTTGGCCTATAGAAGAAAACTGTCAGATAGTATGATTTTGATTCTAGGATATCAATAGTACAAAGACCACAGTAAAGGAATTTTCATCCTTTCTTTTAACATAAGGAGAATGCATTTATGTCCTCCAGTGTTATAACAAAAATGGAGCAGATAACACTATACAATCATAAACTGAGGACTGATTTCTCTTTAGCAGCAAAGTATTAGATTAAAAACACAGGTTTGGGGCTTCCCTGGTGGCGCAGTGGTTGCGCGTCCGCCTGCCGATGCAGGGGAACCGGGTTCGCGCCCCGGTCTGGGAGGATCCCACGTGCCGCGGAGCGGCTGGGCCCGTGAGCCGTGGCCGCTGAGCCGGGTTCGCGCCCCGGTCCGGGAGGATCCCACGTGCCGCGGAGCGGCTGGGCCCGTGAGCCACGGCCGCTGAGCCTGCGCGTCCGGAGCCTGTGCTCCGCGACGGGAGGGGCCACAACCGTGAGAGGCCCGCATACCACAAAAAAAAACAAAAACAAAAAAAAAAAAACACAGGTTTTGAGGTCAACCAGAATCAGACGTAATCCAGTTTTACACTCATATTAGCCATGTAACTACTCCTTTTAAGCTTTGTTTATGTCACTGGTATAATATCACCAATCACATAGGATTATTATGTTTGTTAAATGAAATCATGTCTGAAAAGGTCAAATGATCAATAAATGTTACCTGTTATTTTCCTATAGAAAATTCACTATGGGATACATTTCATGAAAACTATAGTAGTCTACACATTTTTCATCCAAATTTTTTTTTTCAGTTCCCCAAAATGTTTTGGAGGGAAGTTCACTGTGTATATTTAAGAATTTCAAAGAGTTACTTTAAATACAGAATGATGGTTGCATATGTGGTCAGAACTTATTTTTCCCTTTATCACTTGGCAGTTCTATGATATTGAGCTAATTATTTGCCTTTTCTCATTTCCTTATCTAGAAATTGAGAGGATTAAATTAGAACTTGTCCATGGTTTCAATAAAAGAAAAAAACAAAAACAAAAAACAAAGCTATCTGAATTACTTCTACTCTGCTTAAACAGAAAATATTTGACCAGTTTATAGAAATATTATATTAAGGCCACCCATGTTGTTGCAAATGGCAGAATTTCATTCTTTTTATGCCTAATATTCCGTTGTATAAATATACCACATCTTCTTTATCCATTCATCTGTTGATGGGCAATTGGGTTGCTTCCATATCTTAACTATTGTAAATAATGCTACAATGAACATAGAGGTGCATGTATCTTTTCAAATTAGTGTTTTTATGTTCTTTGGATAAATATCCAGAAATGGAATTGCTGGATCATACGGTAGTTCCATTTTTAATTTTTTGAGGAGCTTCTATACCGATTTCCACAGTGGCTGCAGCAATTTACATTCCCACCAACAGTGTAGGAAGGTTCCCTCTTCTCCATATTCTCACCGGCATTTGTTATTTGTTGACATTTTAATGATGGCCATCTTGAGAGGTGCGAGGTGAATAACCAATTTAAAAGTAAATAAATTTGTAGAGTGTTAAATTTCAAATGTCTGCAAAACATGAGAGAAGAAAGAACTCTAGATCTTTTGTCAGTGCTGGACTGAATGATTTGTGTGTCGATTCTCCTGGTTCTTGTAAATGAGCCAGAGTCCTGGCTGGGGGTTGGTCCAGGTGTCAGTGGGCACTGAGGATCCAGGGGCAGGGACTTAATGACTTTTGGAAAAGGCATAAACTTGAATAATGGTGAGACAAATTAAATATCAGACCATACGTTTTACATTAGGTCCAAGAACAAGTAAACAGAGTTTGGCAAAATGTCCTTTGAATTGAAAGCTAACATTAAGCACTAAAGAAATTAGACATATATGGGGAATATCAGGAAATGTAAATTATATGGACCCACAAGGTTCCTGAAGGATCAACTCAATTAAATGGCAGTTTAGATAGTTGGAATTAAAGAATTAGTTGTGTTTAATTTCATTCCCCAACGTGCTGAAGATTTGATTTGTAAAGGAGCAATGGTGCCCTTTCCTAACTTTACTTAACAAAGCACAATTGGTAAGCTGGTTAGATAGGGTGAAAATTTATTATTAAAAAATTCTTTTCTTACCAGATAACACATGAAGTTAAATGACCAAACAAGAAAAGTAGAAAAAAAAAAAAAGAATGGACTTTAGTATGTAAACCTCTCCTTAAAATGTTGAAAAGCTCATCAAAATTATGACATCACGATGAACACTGATGAACTTGAACTTGTCATTTTGATGGAGTTCTTCATCTCCCCAGATTGTCCGGCAGAGGGCGCTTTATGTGGAAAGCAGGCTCAGTCGTTTTTTCAAGATTATTATGGACTGAAAAACATTCTGAAATGTGGTAGATTTATCTTCAAAAATTATAAGGCTCCTGAGAGGATAATTATACGCATGTGTACTTTTAAACTGTATTGTAATTCACGCATTAATTTGTTCCACATAGGAACGCCTACACTGAGAATCGTTACACTTTTTCAGGTCAACATTCTTTAAAAATTATTTTAGCTTGCTTTATGTTATTATCTAGTTAATTATTATTATTGCAAAGGACCTTATATTCTCTTTCTTAAAGGTATGAAGTGAGCGGATTCCGGCCAAATAATTTATACACATAGGTATTTTGCTATGTTTGTATCAATTAATATAAAAACCATAAAATACACCCATTTTAAAATCATATCTTGTAAACCTTTAGAAGTAAATGTTACATAAAAATAATTTACTCCTGTGCCTATCTTCTTTATAGGTAAGAAGACAGACCAAATTTACATTTTCTTTGTCCTTTTTCTTTAAAACTATATCTTTATTTATTATATTGCCTGCAGAATTACATTTTCTCTTCTCTCTTTTCATTGACAAATCTGATAGGGGTTCTGCCACACTATCCAGCTCAGAAATATTCTTGAGTAATAAAGTGAAGACAATATTGAATAAGAATTCACCAAAACTGCCTCTGTGATTTAGTTCAATGTAAATCCTTTATGTATGCAGATTATATAATCTGATATGCTATTTTTCTTTTGCAACTTTAAGCTTTCTAAATAATTTCAAAAGTAAACTATCAGACATAAGATATTTTGCAAAATTATATTCACAAATAACTATGCTGAAAGTTATATATTAAAGAGTGACTTTTTAAATGAAAATGATACTAGTATGTGGATTTTTAAATATGAGAAAAAAAGGAGTTTTAATGGGCAAAAATTAGCCGCTTAAATAGTAATGGGATGAACAATAATTTTGAGGTTTAAGTTGTGTTTTCCTTGGAATTTTTATTATATAGTTGTATCTTAAATATAGATTTAAGAAATTTAGAAAACATATAACATCATTATATGATAAAGTATATGGAGAAATGCAAAACTGTCATTGTAAACGTTTAGCAATGTTTTCAAGAAAAATGTAGTGATTCAAACATTTAATAAAATAAAATAAAGGCATTAATTTAATGTATTGTTTTCCTTCCTGCACAGCCTCTCAAATTATTCAAACTGAGATTAATGACCCATCTAAATACAAAAAAGATATTAAAGAAATGACAAGTTTTCAGTATTAAATTACAATTTTGACAACTATTGTTGAAATATAAAATATAAGCAATGAGAAATCAAGCAAGAGATCACTTAAACAGAAATTTTAAGAAAGAAAAGGAAAAGAAAAATAAGGACTAAGATTTAAATAAATCATTAAAATCATAAATCTAATCCTCAATACAATAATTACAATTAATCTTGTTACAGTAAGTTTTCAACATATTTAGAAAGAAGAAAATTTGGAAATTATCATCCTTCAGAGAGGAACATCACTAGAAAATATCTAATATTGATAATTCAAGAAATATCATTCCTGAGCACATTACTTAACGTGATTAAATGTAATTGCTTGCATGAAGTGAGACTGGGAATAGTAAGGCACAGAGTAAGAAACTACTACTTTTGTATTATTTGATTTTTACCATGCCAATCTATTACCTTGAATAAGTCAACAGGTACTTTTTTGTGAATAAAACTCAATCTTAGACCAGAAACTGTAGTTTAAGAGCCATAGAAGCTAGATTTATGTGATTTTTGTAAGTCTCAAGTAAAATGGTTTTATGTTTAAAGACATTTGTATGAATAATTTTTATGTTAAACTCTTCAATTTTTACCCTTAAGAAGTTTCTATTGAAATTCCAAATTACTATAAGTACATTTTTTTCTCAAGTACAGAAAATGTGCTCCTAGGTTTGTCTACTGAATCCTTATATTTCATATAAAAAATGTGATGGCAAGAGATTGTTTGAGACACATACATAATTCTGGTCACATTTACCAAATAACTTGGCTGGTTCTTATTAATAATCTCTTAAAAACCTAATATGCTTTCTTAGATAAGATTACTTGATCCAATTAATATGCTATACAACTCCATTAAGATGCTGTTGCATGATTTACAGGCTCCCCGCGGCTATCCCCCAAATGTTAGCCTTGCCTACTTCAAGCGTAACAGAAGCACAATGTGAGAATTTCATAAGAGTGTGATTTTTAATGAAAGATCACAAGGCCCCTTTAAATCCAGGGCTTCAAAGACCAATTTCATGAATTTATTTCTTTTAAAATCAACAGCATAATCTTCTAAGGAATAGTTAGAGGTAGTTTGCATTACTCTCTTTAGGCAGCTCTTTGAAGGATATCATTGTAAGTGCAAAGGAAGCTCTTTGCAGGATATCACTGTAATGAAAGCTTAAATTTTTATCATTCTAGAACTCTTTGTAAGTTAAGCCATATTTGAATAGAGACCCACTGAGAATAGAATAAGTGGGGAAATATTTCGATTACCTTTCTGAAATATACAGTGGTACTGAATTCAAAAGGTTGCTTGATGGCTTCATGGAGAAATGAACTGTCTGCATCGTATAAAGCGGCTGGTGTTTTAACAATTATTTTTCTGGACAGAGTCTGAAGAAGTAATAACTGGATTCGAAACAGAAGGAGATGCTGAAAAGGGGGTTTGGAAGTATTACCAAGGAAACTGATAAATGCCCTGAAGGCTGCACTGCTTGAGAAGAGGGGAACGCCAGCAGAGAGAGAAGTGTGGACGCAGCAGAGAGAGCTGTGTTTCCCCATTTCTAATCTCAGTTTCAATTTCTTGATACCTGAGTAGCCTGCACACTATGGACATAACCTGTTCCTATGTAAAATCTCCATTCTAATAGAGTACCAATCATATCCATTTATAAAGTCTAGATAATTTTCTTATGTGGAAATTCCAAGCCTAGAAAATAGATATTTTAGAGGTGATTCACATCAGACTTTCTGCAGAAACTATGATCCTCTGGAGTTAGCAAGATTTAAGTTGCATTAAAACAAGTAACAGAATCTTTGCATCCTAAAATATGAGACCCATGCATGTGGGAATTCCCTGGTGCTCCAGTGGTTAAAACTCTGTGCTCTCACTGCCACGGGCCCAAGCTTGATCCCTGGCTGGGGCACTAAAATCCCACAAGCCACGCAACATTGCCCCCCAACCAAAATATACACACACACACACACACACACACACACACACACACACACACACACATCTATATACTTAAGACCCACGCACGATAAGATTTGTGTGATTTTTCTTTCAAGCTCTTCTAGTCCCCACGAAAGAATAAATAACACCATGGTATGTAGATCTTACATGGCAGCTGGATCTTAATAAGCGAACAGAGAAGGAAGTGAAGTAAAAAAGCACTGAAGATTAAAAGAGTTGTGGATAAGGTTGACAAAATACTTGAAAACCAGAAGAGTGAAACAGTTGGTAATCTTGGAAAAGCCTAATAATTGAAACATTTTTCCAAACCCATTTCAGTTTGAGTTCTGAAGTTCTAAGTCTGGGATAGAATCCTATTTGCTTAAAGTACATACTTACTGTAGGTGACAAGATGAAATCATGTATACAACTAGGATAAATACAGCAAGAAACCTGTCTAGTTAGGCTGCATCACAAAAAAAGGAAAGAAGATAGATGAAAGTATAAATAAAAGCATGTTCTATGAATCTTCAACCAACTCACTACCAAAAGCTGGAAACTGATGTAATCTGACATTGCACCAAAATTGAATTTTTATTTAGAGCAAGCAAACAGCAACTTCTGAGAGATTTGATCAAAGATTCTGTATTCAAAATATTTCAGTTTTTACCTAAACTTTACGAGCCAATGAGTTGTACTGGGAATTGCAATTCTCTTAATATCAACAGTGACTTTGAAAAATATTATTTTTATGTTTAATCCTTTTTTGTGGGGGAAAAATTGATTCGAAAAGACTCACTTCCACTACTCACAATCAAGTGATTTATCTTCTAAAATCCAGAAGAACTAGCTTTCTTTTTTCTATAATAGAACTCCAAACTATCTTAGACTGGGCATTTGAACAGTATATTTTGACTGTGTGATCTTGAATTAATAGACCCATGAGGTTATGTTTACCCTGAAACAATTCAGTGATCAATTATTCTATGAAACATTTTTCACAAGAAGAACACTGTTTTGTGGAAATTGTAAAGTAAGGAGAGGTGAGGAGGGAATTAGATGTATACATCTTTAAACTCAGGCAATGCATAAAAGAATGAATAGCCTAAGGCTCTAAGCAATGGAGTTTTCCTTAAATTCATTTCACAAATGTTACTCGACTAATGTGTAAGTACATTGGGAATAAAAATGCTAATCAAAGTCTTGACTAATAGAGGTAGTAAGATGTGGTGGGTTGTTTCCTATGTCAGCTTGGCTATGACTAGGCTATGTCGCTCAGTTGTTGGTCAAGAACTAGTCTGATACGGGGTTTCCCTGGTGGCGCAGTGGTTGAGAGTCCGCCTGCCGATGCAGGGGACGCGGGTTCGTGCCCCGGTCCGGGAGGATCCCACATGCCGGGGCCGCTGAGCCTGCGCGCCCGGAGCCTGCGCTCCGCAACGGGAGAGGCCACAGCAGTGAGAGGCCTGCGTACAGCAAAAAAAAAAAAAAAAAAAAAGAACTAGCCTGATAGAGAATGGATAAACAAGAAGGTCCTACTGTAAAGCACAGGGAACTATATTCAGTATCCTGTGATAAACCATAATGGAAAAGAATATGAAAAAGAATATACATCAGCAAAAAAAAAAAAAAAAAAAAGAACTAGTCTGATAGAGAATGGATAAATAAGAAGGTCCTACTGTAAAGCACAGGGAACTATATTCAGTATCCTGTGATAAACCATAATGGAAAAGAATATGAAAAAGAATATACATATATGTATATTATGTTATACATATTATATTATGCAGAAATTAATACAACATTGTAAATCAACTATACTTGAATAAAATAATTAAAAAAGAACTAGTCTGGATGTCATTGTGAAAGTATTTGTGGAGGTGATTAACATTTAAAATTAGTTGGCTTTATAGAGACACAGATGTAGAGAACAAACGTATGGATACCAAGGGGGGAAGCGGGCTGGTGGTGGAATGAATTGGGAGATTGGGATTGACATATATACACTATTACGTATAAAATAGATAACCAATGAGAACTTACTGTATAGCACAGGGAACTCTACTCAATGCTCTGTGGCGACCTAAATGCTAAGGAAATCTCAAAAAGAGGGGATATACGTATACCTATAACTGATTCACTTTGCAGCACAGCAGAAACTAACACAACATTGTAAAGCAACTCTACTCCAATAAAAATTAATTTAAAAGTAAATTAAATTGGTTGGCTTTAAGTAAGACAGACCACCCCCCGTAATGTGAGTAGGACTCATGCAATCAGTTGCAGGCCTTCAGATTTAAGAGTGAGGTTTCCCACAGAAGAAGGAATCCCGCCTTAAGGCTTCCACACAGAAATCTGTTTGAGTTTCCAGTGTGCCTCTAGACGGCAGGCTCGAGACCCCAGTGTTGACTTGTCTCAGCTCTGCTGGCCTAATCTGCGGATTTTGGATTCCAGACTGAACATCAACTCGTATCTGACTTTCCTACCACCTGGCCTGCCCTACAGATTTCACACACACGCGTGCCACTCCACACACCAGTTCCGGAGCCAATTCCTTAAAATAAGGAGATGGAGACAGACAGTGATGGAGAGATATCGATCCAGATCCAGATCCAGATCCGGACATGGATATAGATACTAATCCTACTGGTTCTGTTTCTTGGAGAAAAATGTTCTCTTGACATAATACTCAACAATTTTCTCATGAAATTATTTTATAATTAGAAATGAAATCTAGTAGAACGTGGCACCAAATAGCTTACACACTCTGAAATGAACATCTTCTTGTGTTTAAACAGAAATAAAATAGCTTCACATAAGAAACACATTTAATTCAACATTTATTCTCAAAGTATACTGCCGTCAATTTTTCTTTTTTCTACTGCTGTATACTTGTGTTTCATGAAAGCGTCTGTGTATACATATTCCAATTATTTAAGCTTATCTCACATTAAGGAATAACAAAATAACAAAGCAATATGAAATAAAAGTTAACTACTCTAGCCTTGATTTCATATATATGGGCTATAATAACTGCACGAGAAATATGTTTCTCTTTTTTGGTATAACAAATGCCTGTATTCTGCATTTTACAATATAATCAGGATGCAGTTTTAGCCAGTTATCCATTCTCTACATTATTCTTAGTGCTTTAACAAATATATTGGTCAGCTAAAATGTATTTGTATTTTAATTTCAACATCCAAACAGTAGAAATGTCATAAATTTAAAAACACACAATTCGATAGTTTCTTTCGTCTTAAAAATACAAATCTAACTTTTCTTATACTTTGTGCTTAGTTTTCCATTAGCATATAGAAATTTTTGTAAATTTTTGTTTTATATAAGAATGCTAACTTTCTATCCTTATATTTCTTTTTATTTTGCACTATGAATTTCTAGCATAATCCCATGTGTAAGATGGCTGTAAGATTTCCAAGGGCTATGATTTGAAAAATCTGATGCAGTCAATTAGCTCTTCATAACTGATAGTCCCTGCCTTGTCATTGCTGTGGATAAGGGTTCTCAGGTTGAAGGAAATGAGTTAAGGCTGTCATCACCGGTGTTTGGTTTCTATCTCCTCTTCAATTTTAACTTTTTATAGAAAAGTGTACATAATTTATATATGTATATATATAATTTATCACTATAAATATGCGTGTGTATATATATATATATATATAGAGAGAGAGAGAGAGAGAGAGAGAGAGAAAGATCTACTTGTTTTAGGAGGAAGTCTAAGTAGTCAAAGGTTTTAAAAAGAGACGTTCGGGTAAGTAAACTTCACATCCCTATTTTCCAGACATGTCACAAAACTATCACATCAAATTTTCCTTGCTTTTTCAGCTTTAGATTCCAGATAGCTAGCTACAACACTGCCAGTCCCGTAGGAATCAGAAACACTCTTTTGTAAAATGATTTTGCTTTGATTTACATAACTATTTTGATGCCACATTTCCAATATCTGTGTGTTAGCCCAAATTTCTCATCCATAATGTTTTTATAAAAATATACACATGCCTTAAAATTGAATGACTTGCTTTATCAGAAGCAAATATTTATATTTTTATATGTGTTTCTTTACATACACACACACCTTATTCAAAATGGATTTAGTCAGTATTGATATCATCTGATTATAAAACAAAACGAAATTGCACGTACAATTTAAAGTGTTTGCATACTTGTTAAGCTTATAGCTTAACAAAAATGGTAATGATTCTATTCAGTAATTTAGCCTTTAAGTGAAATATTTTTAAATTAAAAATAGTTTCTTTTGTTTTAAACACTCATAAACATATTGAGTTAAATCATTTCCTTTATTTAAAATAGGAGGTCATTAGAGTGCTTTGTCCTACAGAGTGTCTGAGAGATGCTGGGCTATCTTATCTCACTCTCATATGTTTTTTTCCTTTTCTCATTCTAGAACGTGGCTTTAATTTGTAAATTGTTGTCTCCATAATTCAATATGTGGCAACACTGGCTACTGGTAGGCTCAAAATAGGAGTTGAAAGTAAAGGATCTAAACCAGGGCATTAATATCTATTTTGCTCATATCTTGTCGCCATGCCAACCTTAAAACGGGTATCAAGACAGGGTTGCATTCTGAGGTCTACCAATATCTTACCTTATTTGGGGTGTCTGGTGCATGCCTGCACTTGTGTGGGAACACAAAGGTAACATGGGTACCTTTAGTATTACATATTTTGGTGTACACATATTTATGTGGAGATATACATAGCCATAGCAATATAAAATTAATTATTATTTCTTATTATCCTGCACAGAAGTACAGTCCCTAATATGTATAGGCAATACGCATTTTGTCATATATTCTTTTATTTTCTGAAAGCTGACCAAAATTTTACAGAAAATAAATATTTCTGTGATAGGTAAGTACATGTAAATAAATAAAGGTACATAAAAAAATAAGATGAAGAACAAATGGGCATCAATATTTATAAAGCATCTAATATACCTCAACTTCCCATCAGATTATTTATAGGCTATTTTCTTTCATTACGTTAAAGTAACCATTGCCTGCCAAAATGGGAGACATTCTAAATTAAGGAACGGGTGAAGTTTTTATGCTGTGTTCACTTTTGATATTTCACCTCTAGTGCCTTTATTTTAATTACAAACAAGTCATTACAAATACACAATATATTATCTTCCTCTTTAAGTATAAAACCTGCATAGAGTAACAGACAATATCATAGTTTTAACACTGTCCTACCCACATGTCTCATATATGTGTAGATTTCATTGTATTTCCAAAATACAATTCTACTTAACAAAATTACTGTATAAAACTGTAAAGGAATTTTTAAAATACTTGCCTGAAATCCAAGGAGCTTTTCACTAGGCTTAATGTGCCTCTGAAATTCACATTCTATGGGTTGTATCACTTTGATTCCATCTTCATAAAAAACATAGAACATGTTCCCAATTCCCAGACCTTAAGAGTAAAAACACATTCAAAAGTTCAAAATAAAATTATCAGAAACATTTACAACCAAAACTCAGTCCCCCTCACATTGCTGGTGAGAGATCAATTTGTGAAGTCCTATAATGCTAATAAAGCAAACCGTGTGAGACCTTTACCATATGCCCAAGCAACTGCACTATTACGCATTCTACTTCATCTCTCATCTGCAAGTCAGTGATTTCTTTAACATAATTCAACAAATGTTTCATATATTTAAAAATGATTATAAATGGAGATAAACTTTTTGATACATAGATTACGTCTGCTACCATCCTTACTTAATTTAGGTGCTAATTAAGACATAAAAGTACTTTTTGTTTTTGTTTGTGGTACGCGGGCCTCTCACTGCTGTGGCCCCTCCCGTTGCGGAGCACAGGCTCTGGACGCGCAGGCTCAGCGGCCATGCCTCACGGGCCCAGCCGCAACGCGGCACGTGGGATCCTTCCGGACCGGGGCGCGAACCCGCGCCCCCTGCATCGGCAGGCGGGCTCTCAACCACTGCGCCACCAGGGAAGCCCTAAAAGTACTTTTTGAAGAATCATATTTATCCTATTTCTATTAGAGTTCCCTAAGGAAAATAAAATGGCATTATTTGCAGGAATTTAGCTTATATAAAGACTTTTAGAAACAAAAAGACCAAGTCCCCCAGATTTTGGAGAATATGTATTTTCCTAAAATAATGTTTGTAAATATAATACTACTAGAGGTCTTACATATCAGTTTTCATATTGACAAAGTTTGGGGTCTATTTCTCCAGTTTAAAATTTGAATTAAAGTCTTGCAAAAATCTCATTTAAATCATACTTTTAATTTCTTTTCAGAGTGCGGGTTTGGGTGTGTGACATCTCAAATTAATCTCACTTATATTATACACCCACACCTCATGGGCACGGGATGCTGCAGATTAGACATCTGTAATATGCCGTGGAGTTAACGGTGGCCTCCACCTGAGGACTTGTCTCGCATGATTGCACACCTGTTCTCTTTGTTGCCTCTGCTTCTGCTTTGTTCCAACATGTCCAGACTAAGAGCATGTAGTTCTCCCTTTCCTGATCCTCACCTGAGTACCTCATCCAGGTGTACTGGTTTGCACAATCATATTTATTCAGTATAACTATACCACACATAATTCAGTGAGAGCCAATAGATAAACAATTATACTGAAATCTTGATAGTTTGAAAAGCAAAACATTGTTCTTTAAAATGCTTCACTTTTAAAAACATCTTTTAATTTTTGCTTCAATTGAGGACACCTGCAAGGCCCACGAAGTCAAGCCTGAGGATTACAATAAAAGTTTATTGATGGGAACATGTGTATATGTATAACAGATTCACTTTTGTTATAAAGCAGAATCTAACACACCATTGTAAAGCAATTATACTCCAATAAAGACGTTAAAAAAAAGAATCCCAAGCAGGATTACTTACTAAAAAGGTAATCCATACCTAAACATATAATAGTAAAACTGGAAAAAAAAAGTTTATTGATTTGTAAAAATAAATTTGTTTATTCAACTTAAGCCACATGTATTTTTGTTAAATATGTTCCTAGTTAATTTTAAAAGTCACCATCTATTCTTATGATTCAGAGGAAAATGTATTCGATCATAATTATCACTTTATTGGTGTTTATACAGAGTGAAATTGTTTCTAATAATGAATATATATTTTAAATGATCCAGATTATTTTGACACATCTTATTATTGTTTTATAAATATTTTACAGTCCTCATATTTTAATACATGCAATCTTTATCAGTTAATGGTGCATTTTAATTCCCGAGTGCACAATGTTACGATGAGATATTCCAGAACAGTGGCAGAAGTAGCAAGAACTAAATTCAAGTTATGTTTTCATAAAATAAAATTTAAGAGTCGTCAGCCACAAGTTATAACTATAGCTTTGAATACAGAGGGATCAATTCCATACCAAAAGGATAAAACTTACAGAAACTGCTTATGCAAAAAATTGATTTGTCTGAGCAAGCTTCATTGTCAGAAGATTGATGTGTGCTATGTATCAGTGACTAGCAACTTAACGATACTGGTAGTTGAAACTTGTATCTGATTTTCAGTTGTGTCAGTTATATACAAAGCTCATAACATTTTTTAATGAACATGACTGTATTCTCCTTCAGGTACTGCACAATTCTGCTCCACAGTCAGGAGTCTGAATGTGTTTGAATTTGACAACTACTCTAAGTCCAGACAGTTTGCAAAGTTTCTTGAAGTATTCCCTGCCCTTATTCCTATGGATATTTTTATTGTGTTGTTTTACTATATTCTGTGCACAGTACAGTCAGTGGGATTCCACAGATGAAATTTCTTGAGCTGTATTTTCCTCTAAGACTCGCTTAATCCATCCAAATCACTTTCAAAACTGAAAGACCATTTTCTTGCTTTTTAAAGTATGAGTTACGTACACAACAGCATTTTTACAGAGTATAAGCTACTTTCCCAGTTACAAGTTATTGAAAAATACAGATAAAGTTATGCAAGGTTTAGTTTGCTTTTGCATTTTATTGTTTTTGGTGGGAATATAACTCCCTAGTGTTTATGAAATAGCAATGCCAACAAAGTATCATGTATAAATATATGTTAAAATAAGAAGATAAACTGAACACCTACGTATCAATCACTCCGCTATGAAATAAAACTTTATCTTCAGAGCCATCTGTGTATTCCTCTCTTCCCTACCAACACGAGGGATATTTTGCATTTATTCTCTTGCTAGACATATTTTGTTCATCAATTACTACTTAGGTTTTAGCAGCAGAATTTATAATCTATGATGCAGATATATATCATTTAAATTTGCTGCTATAATATTATAATTTATTTTGAATATACTAGGCATAGAATGATATGAATTACCTGATGCTTG
This sequence comes from Physeter macrocephalus, assembly GCF_002837175.3. NCBI lineage: Eukaryota > Metazoa > Chordata > Mammalia > Artiodactyla > Physeteridae > Physeter > Physeter macrocephalus. Next base: position 5,123,198 of record NC_041220.1, read on the forward strand.
AGATGTGGTAATTAAAACCACATGCTGATTTTCACTTTGGGGCGTTAGTTAGATTAATCTGTATAGGAAGCAATAACATATCTGTGTATGTTCATTATAACTATTAAGTTTCCATGCCCTAACCTTTTTTTATTTTGGTGTGGGAGAATATAACAAAGAGAGATAAACTTAATTTTCTGAATTCAGACAGCTCAGAGGTAAATCACGACTATAGAACTTACTGTTGTATCGTGGGAAAGTTATTTCCCATGTAATATCTGTGCTGTAATTTCTCCATCTCAAATTGGGAGATAATAATTAGATTTATGCAGCTGTTGTAAGAAGTAAATGAGATGGAGAAAGGAAAACATATAGCAGAGTGACTTGAACTCTTACTATGAGTTCAAGAAATGGTAACTGTCCCTCTTTTTATGACTGACATTATGTCTTTGAAACATCAGTGGAAAAAAAATGGTGAAATGGCATCTAACCAAAATGTGATTACTGTCCTCCCGTTTTCCTCAAATCTACTCTGTGAGATATACTACTAGCACATTTCAGTTTTCTACGAGATTGAATTCTACGGATGCGTGAGCCTGCTAAAAAAGAGCAACTTGATTTTCTAGTAGAGCAGTTCTCAAAGTTGATCCTTTCAGAGGGTCTGCAAAGTCAAAACTATGTCCATAATAATGCTAAGATGTCATTTGCATTTTTCTCCCTCATTCTCACAAATTAGATGCTTCCAAATGTGGAATGTAGTTCTCAACAGGCTACTTGACATACGATGTTATGAGTGATATCACAACAGTTCAATGCAGAAACAAATATAGGAATCCAGCACCTTTCATTCAGCCACAGATAGTTTAAAAATCTGCAAAATGTACCACAGTGAGTCTCCTTATTTTTTAAAATATAACTTTACAAATAATGTGGTATTTATGGCTACATGTAATGGGTTATTTATTACGGTTATTTTAAACAAATAAATACATATTTTAATTTTCTGTTTTAATTTCTTATATGGTAAATACAAGTGGATAGAAATAACCCACATAAACAAAAGCTCCTGGAGTTGTCAATAATTTTGAGTCCCCAAAATTCTGCCAACCATGTAGGTTTCAATTACCATTCTCTCCTCACTGATGCTTTCTACTGCAGTTTATTACAAAAGCTCTTGACTTCAGTAAAGCTTTAACACTCTAGTCACAGTAAAGATTAGGAGTATGTGCTCTTTTGTCTTTTTTTCATCCCCTGTGAAGACAGACACAGGTACTTTGTCTTTTCCAGGTCGATTGTTAATCTAACAAAGTATAGTAGCACAAAAAAGTGATCCACAATTTGTTTTTTCTTTGTGAGCTCTTCTTCTTTGCTTTTCTTTCTATACAGAGAGGACATGGCAAGAATTACTTGCAGTCTCACAAGAGAGAAGTATTTCCCAGAGGGTTTTTCAACCAGTACTGCACCTTTAAATACATGAGATGGACTGAGAAAAAAATGTACGTAATTCACATTCCTGTCTCAATCCTTTGAGGATTTCTACTCAAGAACAATAGTGTATCATGGTAATATAGTTACGTTACGTATTATAAATTACATATATATTCCATAGTTTATATCAAGAATAATATTTGGTTGATGTGTGATTATTGGATGAATACTTAAGTCAATAACAAAAATATTTTGTGCTGATGTTTGCCTTCCTCTGACTGAAACCGCCATTACTTTAGCATTTAAATTATGATCAATGGCAAATTATAATCCTACAAAGCACTGATTTGGTAACCAATCAAAGATAATTCAATGTTTGATGTTAAAGACCTTTATGAGTTGATATTATATCATTCTTTTCCCTTTCAAGTGATCCTAAACTTACTCATATTTTTAATATAGAAGAAATCTTTTTTTTTTTGGCTAAAGAAAAATATAGGCAAGAATAGATGGTCTATATTGCATCTCTCACCTTGAATAACTCAGCAGGGAGGGATTTTTGTTTCATGAATGTTCCCATTTTTGTATCTCTGTCTTTGGAGTTAAAATCCTTTGCACACACATAGCAATACCAAACCACCACACCTCAATGAGATTTCTATGTTATGTTCAAATAAAATTAGACTGACTTCCTCTCTCATTCTTCTAGCAGATATTCTGGGAGTGATTGTGTTAAGCTCTTTATTAGCCACTATTAATCCAGGAAAGTGGGTACTGTCTGAACATTATATATATTGGTCAGAGTGATATTATCTAAAACCAGTCCTTCTAAGTCAGAATTCAATTTCCTGAACTTCCAAAGATATGCTGAAAAACTTGAATGCAAATTTACGTGATTCATTTCACATTTAATAATTAACATAGCAAAGGTTATAACATAATAGAGTATTTTTTGCTATGTAGTTAATATTAGGTGAAATCATATGTGTAATTATATATGTACACATGTATATGTGTGTATACATATATGCATATGTGTGTATACACATATATCTGAAAATGGTTATCTCTTGTCAGATTCATTTTTGATTTGAAAACAGGTTTATGAGATAATCTGAAGCACTAAAATGTTGACATTTGTTTTCATCAGAGAAAGTAGGGAACTTGCAAATGAAAATATTGACAGCTTTCATCGCTTTGGCGATGGCATCGCAGTCAGCCTTTAGAAGGCGTGGTCTCTGCCTCACCCAATTATATGACTCACTAAGTCTCATGAATTTAGAAGCCTTACCCTCTGAAAACTCTCCTTTTTCATTTTCAGTATTTCACCAATATTATTGTGAGACAGTAATCTGAGTAATCTGAGTAATCTGCTAAGGTCCTGAGAACCTTAGCAATTTTTTTTCTCTAAAAATAATTATACAGGAGGCTCAAGTATCTCATTAAGCAGGCGTGCACGCTCCTATATTTCCAATGCTCCCCTGCAGCATATAATTCTCTGGACAACGAAATGTGAAAAATCTCAGGCTAAAGGAGTTAAGAGCTGACCTGCTTCCTATTATTCTTTTTTCCCCACTCTGGTGATATTATAGTTCACAAAGCTAATCAGATGCTGTAACATGCAAACTTTTTTGCAAGATTTCACTGTAATGTCTACTTGTACCTGGTGTTGGTTGGTGTTAATTAGCCCAACTAATATAGAAATTTATTTGAACCATTTCTATACCATATTTATGTGTGAATAGATTCATAAATATTTACAAAGAAAAGACAATTTTTACAAATATGGAAAATATCAATATACATGTTTCTGCTTTCAAATCATTGGATGTCACATCAAGCCAGTATTTCCCAAAGTAGCTTCAGTTAAATATCGATTCTGTAGGTATTCATCAAAATAATTTCATGTTATAATAAATTCAGAAAATTCTGTGTCATATAATGAACCATCCAACATCTCTCCTGAAAGGAGTATATTTAAAAGTTCAGCTTAATCCTGCAGTGAATAAAATGTTTTAAGTTCCTTTAATTCAATGCTTATACAAACGTTTATTATTATTAGACCATATAACATATACTCAAACTGTTGTCTACTAAATAAATACTAGGAAATACTTTATTAGATTATATTTGATAACAAGATCATAAAAAATATTGTAGAAGAGACCCAATCCTACTGAATCTTTTAATATGTATTTTGAAATCATATAGGTAGTAAAATTAGTTGACAATAAGAATGATTTAGCCTTTAATTTACTAGATTGAAAACGTCTTTAGAGAAGATACTAGTTCTTATCTTTATATATCCAGTGCTTTCAAAGTGTTCTACATACAGTAGGCTCTTTAAAATATTTGTCAGTAAATGAGTGAGATACTTCTTCTCTTTGAAAACATTGTATTTTTACACTCCTGCTAACTTGAATGACGGCTAGAAAAGAACTGAAAGGTGAACTCAGAAACAGAGGACACTGTTTCATGCTTAACTATCCGTGTGATTAATAAGATAACATACGTGAAATTCAGTAAAGTTGATTTAGCTCACAAAGTCCTGGATAAGCCAGACTCTGATGTATACATTTAAAAATAATTTTTCAGTTAAACAAAATTTTATAGATGTTACACTTGCATGTAAGTTATATGACATTATGAGAGGCATTATCATTTTAAACTCTCTTTCCATTATTATTCATCTAAAACTGCTCGAAATTCTTCAATGGGTTCTCCCTGAGATAAATTTCTCTTGGCCATGGTAAGAAGACAAGCATAGAAATAGAAAGTACTGCTAAACTGGAAATAAAAATGGACCACAGAAAAATGTTGCTCAAATTAGTTATTATTCTATCTTTTAAAAACAGAGGTAGAAAATTGCTTTGGAAACTTTCTTTATTATTTTAATTATTTTTTATGAAATAATTGTACACACAGTTGGGGTTCAGTGATTCCTCAAGCTGGTCTATTATCTCTGGCCACCATTATTATTACATACAATCGTTTCTAATTGTAATGCCTTGCCAATAACAGTGGCATTATAAAAAGTAATTTACAGATTCCTATGAATCTGAGTCAAGTATATTATTTTCTCAAATGTATTATTTTAAATCTTTTTGTTTCAAAAAACAAAGTGCTCTGATGGTAACTGTACATGAAATAAAAGATTTAAAAACTTTCCCCCAAAACATTTCTTGTATAAGTTTTAAAATTATCTGCAAAATGTACTAAATAGCTATGATTTCTCAAGCACATATTCTGTGTCAAACAAAGTCATGAAGAGTAAGTACCTCACTGATTGATGGAGGATAATTATTGAGAACATACATCTTCAAAGACTAACAGAAGAAAAATTTAAATAAATAAAAATGATTTCATATAATGAATCTCAGTGTGCTTTTAATTAATCTGCAGGTCTCCTATACTTTTAAGGGTAGTCTGAAGAATATTATATTATTATTAACTATCAATGAGTATTATAAACTAATAATGTTAATAATGACTGTTATCAAGGTCAAATTATAAGGAAGAGTTGTTTCACATATTTTAAGGAGATATACATATCACAAATTTGCAAGGTGAGTCCCAAACTGTATTTCAAGCATTGTTTTAGAAAAGTCTGGCTCAGAGGTAAAATGACTCATTCAAATTTTCCCAGCAATTAACCAGCAAAGCTAGATCTGTGGTACCCAGAGAAATATTTGTTTAATCTCAAGAAGGAAGAGAGTATAAAGAAATGTCTAACACATATGTTAATCATGTCATATCTGTTTCAGTCATGATTGCATTTATACGTTCAAATGTGAAATATCCAAGAGGAATAAAATGAGAAGGTAAAGTTACACTAGAACCTCTTTAGTAAACTGGAGTTTAAAGGAGCCTTTACAAAAGATTTGAGGAGCAAGAAATACCAAGGACAAAAAAAAATTAAAGTGTTATGCTCATCTGTTGCTAATTTTAATGGATCTAATATTCTAAGATACTTGGTACAGTATCTAGCACATTATAAGGGCTCAATAAATGTGTTCTGGTTACTGATATTGTTATTATTCTGCTTCAATAATTTTAGGAAGCTATAACTGGGGAAGAGAAAGTTTTTCTAGGATGGATCCTGAAGGCAGTTATTTTGGCCATTGCTCACCAGGAGTGTAATGATGACTTATCAATAATTTTCTCCTAAGAATTTAACTAAAGCACTTGGGTTATTTGAATACCTGGGCAAACACATTCCTCTTGGCCTTTGTGACTAATTAAGAAAAACAAAGACAATAATAAATGACCGTGGATGGCATCTGAGTGCAGACTATATTTAAGGAGTTGATAAAACAACCCTATTGAGAATTAACAACTACCCTTATTTTTGAGATGAGGAATTTGTGACATAAAAAAGCCCTAGGTTACATAGCGGTGCAGACTGTATTTGAATCCATGTCCTTCAAGTTTATAAACCAATTTCTTAAATAATTTATTATAGTCCCTTCATAAGGCAATAGTTTTTATAATTTTTCTTTTTCTAATCTAAATCACGGTTTATTACATAAATTGTGTTTAAGCTTGCTTTCATTTGACTAATTTTAATTTTATACTCTTAAAAGCATTTCCATATATTGTAATATAACTTCCTGATTATATATAAAAAATAAATCAAGCTGATGAGGAGTTATAAATATGTATAATGTAGCAGGTTTACAGAAGAATATTGATTTATGATCAAATAAAAATAAAAATGAATAAGGCAATTACTAGAACTGATAGTCAATACATCTAAAAGTTAAGAAAAATAATCACAATAATATAAAAAATAATGGAATTTACTACCTTCTTCTCTCCATAATATGTTAGCTACTGCAGCATGTTTAAAAGAAAAAGGAGAAAAAGAAAAATGAGTAAAGAGTGATTTCAATTACATAGTAATATAAATAGCTATTAAAGAGGTCACAATCTCTAAGACAGAACATGCACATAAAAATAGAGAGGATGAACTCAACAATCTATACTAATAGAACAGTAAAATGCTGGGAGTATAATAATGTTCTATTCATGTCTTGAAATAGCCAATTCTTCTTTGGAATAAAGATTTTTTTAATAAACAAAAAAATTTTATGTATCACTGAAAATAATGGGATATTTAAGTTAATTTTAATAAAATATATCTTTAGAACACACATTAGTAAAGACTATTTATTTGACAGCTTAGTTAAAAGTTACTAATTGAAACAGTTATAATTTTAGAATTCTCATTAATTATAAGTAATGCTTCAACATAATATGCAATATTCCTGAGCAAGAAGAGTTCTTGTAAATACAGGATTTTGAACTCAGAAATAGCCTATTTTCAAGTAGTAGATGCTTTCACTTTTTAAGCCAACATAATAAAATATATCTAAATATATCTTGTTTATTTCAATGCACAATAATGCTTCATATTAAATTATTCCTGGACAATAGGTTTATTAAATACTGTATAGGGACTAAATCAACATAGATTTAAAATATTAAGACAGAAATAAAGAAAAATACCAATTAAAAATATTCTCAACAAAATGCCTGATTCCCTTACTAATCCAAATTTATCTAATTCTATATAATTTCTTTTTTTGAAGTATAGTTGATTTACAAGTCTATTAGTTTCAGGTGTACTTATATACTTTCAAAGCAGAATAATACTGGCGAAAAGAAAATGTAACTAAAGGAACAGCGCATCCACATCTAGTTACTTCCTGCATATGTTAACCATATTAATTAAACATAATCACTTTTTAAAAACTAAACCCTGATCGGCAGTGTAGCAGAGCCAAGTCTGGAATCTAGCACTCCTAGCTGGAGGGTGGAGGTCCAAGTCATGCAGTTTGCAGCACCCACCATAGTATAAGAAATACTTTTTGGTAGAGTAAGCGTTTTTTTGAGATTCTTGGCATTTTTAATGCTTCAGGAATATTTATTCAAATATGCATTCATGGTACTTGCATCCCTTCAGCACATTTTGTGCTGCTGCTCTTGTTGCCTACGGTGTGCTTAGAATGAATATGTAAAAAGACAGATCCTAGTCACAAGGAGAGAACATGGACCTGAGAAAGGAGAGAACCATGCTAAAAATTATTATAAGCATGTGATAAGTGCAATTAAAGAAACAAACATCAGGTTCGGTGGCAAGGGACAGGACGGGAGAGTCACCTTCAAGGGGCAGAAACTGGGCAGTGGAGGGACCACTTCATTGGGCTGCTGGCACTCAAGCAAGATAATGCCACCCAAGCTTACAAGGGATGTCGGGTGCAGGAGGCATGAGATGTTCAAGGTATATCAACGGGACACGTTATAACGCATTCAGCGAATTTTAAGTAACTGGATATATTTGGAGGGCAAAACTGATAGAGGATACAGCTGGAGAATTTGACCCTGACAAGGTCAAGAGAGTCTTTTATATTACATGGTACACAGGAGATTAAATTTTCTTCTGTAGGCTCAGGAAAGATGGAGCCATGATTAGACTAACTTTATTTTTCCGGCTTATAAACAAAGGTAAGTAGACCTATGTTTCCTCATATCTCCACCAATGGAATATGGTGTGCCAATCGTGTGCCAGGCATTGTATTCAGCGCTACCATACACAGAATAAAACAGACCCAGGCTCTGTACTAATCGAGTTTATACACTAGTTGAGGGGAAAAAAAAACAAAACAAAACTGGATTCAAATCATGTAATTTCAAAATTACAAATTTAATATGTTATGAAAGAAAGGAACACGGTAATGTGAATGCTTTTAATGAGTGGATTAGGCATGATCAGTGAAACTGGGGGAAACGTCCTTAATGGTGATGGTGAAGGTGAGGTCTGAAACATGAGGAACCCAGAGAGGGTTGTAGGAATCAGACTCCCAGACATAGGAAAAGCATGTACAAACCCTAGCGGGTATGTTAAAGCACTGCTATTTTATTATTATTATTATTTTGTCCTGCCACTTGTGGGATCTTAGTTCCCTGACCAGGGATTGAACCCGGCCCCTCAGCATTGAGAGCACAGAGTCCTAACCACCGGGCCTCCAGGGAATTCGCAAGCACTGCTATTTTAAAGGACTAACGACAGATATTTTTAAGGCATGCAATCATTTCTGAGAAAGTGCCAAAAATACATGGTTTGTAATATTAATACCAGATAAGGTAAAATTCAAAGCACAATACACTGAATTTAAAATTATATAAACTAAAAACATAGTATTAAAATATGAAGCAAAATTATTAGGACTAGATACAAAATTTATAAACCAACCATCATATTCTGCTTCTTTAACTCATAACCTTCGGTATTTGAAAAATGAAGGGAAAAAACACAAAGTTCAATAATACAGTTATTATGACTAAATTAGTGTTTTCATAATGAATGTTCTGTGATAAAAACAGGAAGTGTTTTCAAGTTTTCTTGATAGATAATCAAGAGTAGTCACAAAGTAACTGGAAAATAGAAAGTCTTTCTGTATTCTGCAGGTATATTCCAATAATCATAAATTGTTAAGACATTTTCTGACAACAATAAAGCAAATATGAAAACGTATTACAAGTATTTAAACCCACTAAATTCTTCAACAAATTAAATATTTTAAAAATCAAATATAATCATAATTCATATAAAACAACAAAAATGCAAAAATAAAATTCAATATGTGGACCCAAAGACTTTTGGCCAAAAGATAATGCATAGGCTTAATTAACACATCACTGAACAAAATATATGAGGGAGGGAGAAAGAGAGAGAGAAAAAAAGTAGAAAGAGGAGGAGATGGGAAGTCGGGAAAAAGGGAAGAAAGAAGAAATGTTTGTAGCTATGATAATTTTAAATTAATGTAGAATCTTTTGGTAATAAATTTGATAATCTCTATATCATAAAAATTCCAAGGAACTATAAATATCCAAACTGAACGTAAAGAAGAAATTTGAATAAAAATAACCATGGTGCTCATTAAACCACTTTCAAAAATAGTTTCTTCCCAAGATGCTCTTAGAGTCTAAGGCTTATATAAAAAGTACTTACTTTCAAGAATTATATAATTCCAGTTGTATTCAGTGTTGTTAGAATATAGATTAAGATGGAAACGTTCCCATTCAGTTTGTAAAGTCAGCAAAAGGGATGCCAGTAAGTGATAATAAAAGCAAAGCAAAAAGAATTACAGGATATTTTCACTAATGACAAAAATGACAAATAAAATGCAAGTGAAATTCAACAGGATATTAAAAGTTTGATCATAGACAGGAATCCTCTTGGAATGAAAAAAGGATTGGGTAGAAATTTAGTTAAGAAATCAATTCATCTGATATAATATATTAGAATATCAAATGAGAATGACAAGCATAATTTAAACTTAAAAACATAATCTGATGAAATGTATCACATATTACTAAGTGTAATATACTCTTAGTAACCTGGCAAACTAAGAGTAGCGGCATATTTTATATAAATATAAATGTGTTTGTTAAATGTTAAAAATTAACTAGAAATTTATTTTGACAAACCAAACACTTTATGAAGCCCAAAAACAAATATAAATTATATAAGCACTGTAAACTTGTAAATAAAATAATCAAAATTTGAAGCTAAAATGAGTCACAAAGGTTAAATTAAAATGACGCATAAAAATTGCAAGAGAATTCAGTTAGGTGACAAGACATAATATAAATACCCCAAATTCTATATTCTTATGTAAGAATTAGAAGATACAATAGAAGATTTCATTTACAATAGCCTCAAAGTGTAATATATCAATGATTTACTAAAATATTAAAAATACAGCAAATCAAGTGTAACATTCACTAAAAATACACTAGATGGGATACTATATTATCCCTAGATCAAGAGAATAAATCTTATAAAGATAACATTTATTCTGAAAATATTTAATTTAAAAATGTCATGTACTGTTATTGTCTGTTTAGAACGTGTTTTATATATTTATTGTATAAAGTCAGAATGTGCATTACATTAAAAAAATACTTTGAATTCAATTAAACAGGTAAAATAACCAAGTCTATTTTCCTTATATGACTTTTCATTATTTTTCTAATTTTTACCCAAATGTGTACATGAAAGGGGGAGTTTCTGACACAATATATAAATATGTGACAGATAAAAATTCATTTATCATAACCTGGCTAGTCTAATCTTAATCACTGTGCACTATTCCATCATATGGATTTCTACTTTTTAAAAATACAACTGTTCATTGTTTGTCAACTTAAACCTAGTACCTAAATCAAAGACTAGTATAAGTGATAGGGACTCAATAAATATTTTTGGTTGATCAGTCATATAGATGTATGCATGTATACGTACGTGTACGTGTGCGTGTGCACTGCAATGACCCTATTTCTAGCTACTCAGTTGCATTAGCATACAGCTCTACAAGACGTCTGGCTATGTTTAAAGCCACTGACACCTGTTGCCAGGTCGATTTCCGAAAGGTTGCTGTCAGCACCACCAGCTGTCCATCCCACCACACTCAAGGTGGACTATTAATGTGTATGTGTGTATGAGCATGCGTGTGTGTGCAAGCTTACCAAGTGTGAATAAATATTATCTCTTACATATATTAGTTTGCTTTTAAATTATATTGACTCTGCTTGCACATATATGAATAAAACTTTCCTCTATTTATACCCTTAATCACTTATCTATTGGCATGTAACTTTGATAATTTTTACATTTTTAATAGCTGCTTATAGATTAGAATAACTCTATTTTGTCACATTAATTTATTCTTCATAAAATAGAACAGGAACCTATAATAAATGCAGGTTTGATGATGCCACTCATTTGCTTAAAAACATAATAAATGCATGTATCTGTGTGTGTGTATCTGTGTGTGTGTGTGTGTGTATGTGTATCTCTGTGTGTGTGTATCTGTGTGTGTGTGTGTATCTGTGTGTGTGTGTGTGTATCTGTGTATCTGTGTGTGTGTGTGTATCTGTGTGTATCTGTGTGTGTGTGTGTATCTGTGTGTGTGTGTATCTGTGTGTGTGTGTCTGTGTGTGTGTCTGTGTGTGTGTGTGTGTGTGTGTGTGTCTCTGTGTGTCTGTG
>NC_041220.1:5134686-5140074 GCF_002837175.3 Physeter macrocephalus
GTGTGTGTGTATCTGTGTGTGTGTGTGTGTGTATATATGTGTGTGTGTGTGTGTATGTGTGTGTGTGTATCTGTGTGTGTGTATCTGTGTGTGTGTGTATCTGTGTGTGTGTGTGTATCTGTGTGTGTGTGTGTGTATCTGTGTATCTGTGTGTGTGTGTGTATCTGTGTGTATCTGTGTGTGTGTGTATCTGTGTGTGTGTGTGTATCTGTGTATCTGTGTGTGTGTGTGTGTGTGTGTGTGTGTAAGCTCAAAATCTTTAGCATAGCACATATGGTCTTCCATGATATGCCTGTGTCATCCTAAAGTCACATTCCAAACATCAAGTCATTCTGAATCTCTTCGTTGTTACACACGTATTACATTTGCATGAACAGCCTCACCAAAATTCTTCACCTAACTTGACCTTAATTGTCCTTTAAGATCCAACTTAGCTTTCATCTACAGTTAGCCTGTCTGGAACCAGGAGTTGGGTTAAATGACTCTTTTTCTCTACGTATGGGATCCTGTGAAACATCTGTGGCCTTCCATAATGTATATTTGTCCTGAAATCTTTCATTTATAATTAGATAATGGAAACCTCAAAGTTACAGACCTCCAGTATTCAATACTTATCCACAACTTAACTAAAATGTAAATCTCTTTTTGAAGATAACATACGTCTCATGATGAAAATATGGTTCAATGGAACAGATGCGTAGACACCAGGGAGTTTTATTAATGCTCTTTTAATAAATTTCTTTATTTTGTAAATTAGGGACTTGCAATTATATTCAAATGATGGATGCTATATTAAGTATGCTGCCTCTATGAGAAAACACATGTGGAGGGTGAATATTACATAAGCAAAAGCAATTACATAGTTAACTATGGAGCAGCATATGCTATGGCACTGAACAGCTATTTTCCTCAGCTACTCATGTGTAAATTGCTTGGCCTTTCAACTAAATAAGTTTTTTGCTCATCCTTGTCTTTGTCTGAAAGTGTAAGGTTGGCAACAGTGCAAAACATTTTTTGCTAAGCTACATTTATGTAAGTGTAACATTTTAGCTAGATGTCTTATTGACTCTCCATTTGGACTTAAAAAATTGACTTAATTCAGAAGGCAAATGAAAAAGGGCAATGGCAAAAGAAAATATAGATAAAAATTTTATGTATCTGAAAAAAATGTGTGGTTAGTGTCATGGTAGTTGAAATTTCTTTGAATGTACATATGGAGAAGGAAATGAGACATTAAAACATACTATTTTGGGGATGGAAACTATATAAGATATGCCAGATACACTGCCTGCCATATGCCAAATTCAAAGCCACTTTTAAGTGAAACTGTCACTCTTTTAGCACTGACTGAAGATGATTCTCCCAGGACTAGATTCCCAACCTAGTGTCTAGAATTAGCTGATTAGTCTATAGTGCCAAGCTTACATTAAAACATACAACCTGAAACTAGCCATGACTCCATGGTTTTAAATTCTATGAAGTGATGACATAGGATAATAATATTCTTTTGGGGGTGTAATTTGAATCAAGAAATCATGTTAGAAAGCCAAGAGTACAGAGAACTGGAATTGTAAGAATGCATAGCAAAAGGCACCATGACATGGAATTAGGGCTGTGATAATTTGTGATCATGCAGATCAGGATTCAATTAGATGTGAACAGGAGGAAGACCTATGCAACGCATGGGAGAAGCAAGAGTCTCAGCTGTTGTCTGACTATGTAAAGTTGGTTTCTGGGTTCTGAATGCAGATACATCTCTGACTGCTTCCCATTGCCAGTTCAACATTCACATCCATTTTAAAATAACCTATACTTAACCAAAGAGAGAGAGTCTACTCCTGGCAAAAAAGTGAGTCAGACTGAAACCAAGACAATGTAAGAATTATTCCCATGTCAAGAGGTAAAACTGTCATTATACACAGGTGATGTGATAATATATATAGAAAAACCGAACACTCCACACAAAATACTAGAACTGATAAATGAATTCAACAAGGTAGCAGGATACAAGACTAACATACAGAAATCGGTTTCATTTCTTTACACTAACAATGAAATATCAGAAAGAGAATAGAAACAAACAATCTCTTTTATAATCACATCAAAAATAATAAAATAATTAGGAATGAACCTCACCAAGGAGATGAAAGACTTATATGCTGAGAACTATAAAAACAGATAAAGGGAATTGAAGATGATTTAAAGAAATGGAAAGATATCCAGTGCTCTTGGATTGGAAGAATTAATATTGTAAAAATGGCCATATTACCCAAAACAATCTACAGATTTAATGCAATACCTATTAAAAAAAACCTATGACATATTTCACAGGACTAGAACAAATACTCCTAAAATGTATATGGAACACTAAAAGACCCAGAATTGCCAAAGCAATCGTGAGCAAAAAGAACAAAACTGGAGGCATAACCCTCCTAGACTTCAGACATTACTACAAAGCTACAGTAATCAAAACAGCATGGTACTGGCACAAAAACAGACATACAGATGAATGGAAGAGAATAAAGAGCCCAGAAATAAACTTACACCCCTATGGACAATTAATCTTCAACAAAGGAGGCAAAACTATACAATGGAGAAAAGACAGTGTCTTCAGCAAGTGGTATTGGGAAAGTTGGACAGCCAAATGTAAATCACTGAGGTTAGAACACACCTTCACACCATACATGAAAATAAACTCAAAATGGCTTCGAGACTTAAATATAAGACAAGACACCATAAAACTCCTAACAGAAAACATAGGCAAATCATTCCCCAACATAAATCATAATAATGCTTTCTTAGGTCCATCTCCCAAAGCAATAGAAATAAAAGCAAAAATAAAAAAATGAACCTAATGAAATTTATAAACTTTGCACAGCAAAGGAAACCACAAAACGAAAAGACAACCTACGGACTGGGAGAAAATATTTGCAAATGATGCAACCATCAAAGGCTTAATTTGCAGACTATACCAACAGCTCCTATAACTCAATAACAGAAAAACAAACAAGCCAATCAAAAAATGGACAGAAGACCTAAATAGATATGTCTCCAAAGAAGACATACAGACGGCCAATAGGCACATGAAAGGATATTCATCAACACTAAATATTAGAGAAATGCAAGTCAAAGCAACACTGAGGTACCACCTCACACCAGTCAGAATAGCTATCTTTTAAAAATCTACAAATAATAAATGCTGGAGAGGGTTTAGAGAAAAAGGAACCCTCTTACACTGTTGGTGGGTTTGTAAATTGTTGAAGCCACTATAGAAAACAGTATGGAGGTTCCTCAAAAAACTAAAAATAGAGTTGCCATCTGATCCAGCCATCCCACTCCTGTGCATACACCCAGACAAAACTATAATTTGAAAAGATACATGCATCCCTATGTTCATAACAGCACTATTTACAATAGCCAAGACATGGAAACAGTTATATATATATATATATATATATAACTGAGTCACTTTGCTGTACAGCAGACATTCAACACAAGATTGTAAATCAACTATACTTCAATGATTTTTTTTAAAGAATTATTCCCATGTCAAAGATTTAAGCCATCGCATGAAACAAATGAAAATGGTACCCATCTTTCCTTCCAATGCCAAACCAACTAAGCATAGTGTCTGCAGTGGTTATAACATGATGAGTAAGAAAGTATCTCAAATTCAGCGGCTTAAAACAACAAAAAGCATTTATGTCTTTATGGAGGTTTTTTGGCCAGAGGGGGTGCTCTGGCTTGGGGTTTCTCATGAGGCTTCAGTCATCTGCAGGCTTGACTTGGGCTGGAAGATCCACTTCCATGCAGGTTCACTTGAATGGCTGGGAATTCGGTGCCAGCTGTTGGCAGGAGGTCTCAGTTTACTCCTGGGACTCACCCCAAGTCTGCTTAAGTGTCCCCCTATGCCGGCAGTTGGCTTTCTCCATAATAAGTGATCCAAGAGAGCAAGGTAGAGCCATAATGCCCTTCACGAACTGTGTTCAAAAGCCATACACCTTTCCCTGTACCCTACTTTATTTACGATAGAGACCTGATCTGTTTCATTGTGGGAAGAGACTACAAGGGTGAGTGAAACAGAAGAGGAGGAACATTAGGACCATGTTGGACACCACACAATGTTAGTGTAACAGACTGGTTACTAAGCAAACATCGAGAAAATTTAACTTCCTCTTAGCCAGATTGCCAAGACCTAAGCTTCTCTTAATATAGAAATTCTAAGCCTACTACTGTCAGGAAGCGACTCGATTTTGAGAATTCTTCACACAAATGACTGGCTGTGGTTTTTACATGATAAACAATAAACAGTGACATTATTAAACAACTGTGGGTAATTAGTTGCAGATATATAAGAGAACAACTTTGCCTTCTAATTCACTTATACACCCTGCTATTTTAGGTAGATGGCAAGCAAAGTTACTTCCTCTTTTGCTTTGACTTCCCCATCTAGAAAATACACCACATGGTGAATTAGAGATGTTGAAAAATAAAATGATTATAACACATTTTAAGTAGTACATGGCACATAATGTTTTATATATATATATATATCTCCTAAGTAGAACTCAAGATCGTCATACCCATAGAAATTAAATTAATAGACAGGTAGCCGAAAAAAAAAGAAGTTGCATAAAAGTATATTCTAACCTATCATTAGGGCTACCAGAGGATTCTCTTTATTATCATCTGAGAGAACAAAATTATTAGAAAAATAGAAGACTACTTGGATTTTAATTAGCATATGTGCAGAGAAATAATTAAAGATAGTAGACTTTAAAGCTGTAGCAATGAATATCAGTTTTTATAAAAGGGTATTATTTCTAGCAATTTTTAGCTCTCTCATATTCTGAACTCCCCACTATTTAATATGTATTCAAATATACATATTTAATTATTTATATTACATACAATTTTAACATATAGATCTAATTTTATTTAAACATGGTATAAAATAAGAGATATCCATTCTCTGAAGGAAACTGGGTACATTAAAAAGTTATTTATCATTCAGATAAGTGAAGATTTTTAGATCAATACTTTGAGAGGGAAATTACACATTACAATTACAATCCACAAATGCATTAAATATCATGATATTTAAGGCATTCTGGTTAAATATATAGTTTATAATTTGGTTACATTTGCTTATCTCTAAAGACATTATAAAACAGATATAAAACAGGGCAAGGAAAGTCAGCAGACACCTTAACAACATAATCACTGAAGTAGGCCATAACCTTAGCCCTGGAAATTTCTAGTCATCACAAGATTTAAAAATATATTGGGGGCTTCCCTGGTGGCGCAGCGGTTGCGCGTCCGCCTGCCGATGCAGGGGAACCGGGTTCGCGCCCCGGTCTGGGAGGATCCCACATGCCGCGGAGCGGC
>NC_041220.1:5140222-5144403 GCF_002837175.3 Physeter macrocephalus
CTCCGCAACGGGCGAGGCCACAGCAGAGGGAGGCCCGCATACCACAAAAAAAAAAAAAAAAAAAAAAAAAAAAAAAAAAAAAAAAAAAAATATATTGGACTTTACACTGCCTGAGAAAGTGTTCATGTAGACGATGACATAATGTCTCATAAAACAAGCTGATTATAAGTTAACAGAGGTTAACTTCTTCTTGGAACAGATTTCTAAAGAAATTGCATGACAGAGAACAGAAAATCAGGCAGTCTGAAGATTTTATGAGCATTCAACGAGCTAAAAGTGTTCAGTTGCTTAGAACAGGGCCTGGCATGTGCACACACACACAAACACACTAGTGTATGTATACACACTACATAGATGTTTATATACATAAGTGCACATGTATTTTTTTGAAAATGAATATGTATTTTTGCTAAACATACATATAAACATAACTTCAAAGATAAGAAGTTTATATTATGACTAAAAAATGAAGCAATTTGCAGCAGTAATATGGCTTATATATCTTGTCTTGTAATGCAGAGAAATAGTATAACATTTGAGTGTACACAGTGTGGAGGAACAGATATATACAAGCCCCTTCAGACATTCTTTCTCAAATACGAAAAGCCTTATTAGCAGGCCAATGGCAAGTTCCATAGTAAATTCAATTTGCTTTTTAAAATTGGTTCAAGTGTTTACATTGTGTTGATTAAAGTGAATTCCATATTGCTTTTGATTTGCTTTTACACAATAGTTCCAGGCTCGGCACTGTTAAACAATAATGTGAAACCTGACATTCTCAATCTGTTAAATCCCCATCCTATAGCAATAAGGTCACGTATTATTGGATTAAAAGGATGGCTAACCCTAGAACTGAAATTTTCTTCCCCAAAGTACCTTAAATATGTCTTTGTTCTCATACAATTTTATGATAGAGAACCCAGATATGTGTTATATAGTAAGAATTTTGATGTAAAAATGTTAATTGGAGAATTACAAACTAATAATGACATTCATAAAGGAATTTCAGCTTAGTCATGGAAGAACTTGTGATCTTAAATTACAAAATATCCTGATGGTCCCAAGATGAGTTAGCTGTACACAGCACATCCAACTTGTTCATTGAGTCATTTGTTGAATAGGATTAGGCCAATTCAGTGTTAGCCTGATGTCTCTCTTAATATTTTTTCTGGGATAATTTTTCTTCTATCTGACATAATTCTGGAAGTAGTATTTACTCAAAAGACATTAGTCTCTTTGTTTTGCTAACATTAGTGGAGAGCAAATGGCAAGTCCTGCTTAAAATGACATCAAAAGCTGTTAGGTTCTCAACTTTTCAGGGCATTGTCACTTACTACTCTGTTTTCCTAAAATTCTCGACGTATCCTAGTTATTAGGAATTTTTAAAATATTTTTTTGACGTGGACCACTTTTTAAAGTCTTTATTGCATTTGTTACAATACTGCTTCTGCTTTATGTTTGGTTTTTTGGCTGCGAGGCCTGTGGGATCTTAGCTCCCCAGGGATCAAACCCACAACCCCTGCACTGGAAGATGAAGTCGTAACCACTGGACCACCAGGGAGTTCCCTAGTTATTATAATTTACCTACCTGTTTTAAAAACATATTATTTAGATGAATGAAGTGAGACTCATGGTGTTTTAATTTGCAAATGATATGACCGATTAGGGATTAATATACAACATATAAAAATAGTTCATACAACTCAACATCAAAACAAACAAACAAACAAAACAAACAAACAAAAAAAGCAACCACATTAAAAACTGGGCAGAAGGGCTTCCCTGGTGGCGCAGTGGTTGAGAGTCTGCCTGCCGATGCAGGGGACGCGGGTTTGTGCCCCGGTCCGGGAGGATCCCACGTGCCGCGGAGCGGCTAGGCCCGTGAGCCATGGCCGCTGAGCCTGTGCGTCCAGAGCCTGTGCTTTGCAATGGGAGAGGCCACAATGGTGAGAGGCCCACGTACGGCAAAAAAAAAAAAAAATAAGCAGAAGAATTGAATAGATAATTTTCCAAAGAAGACATGCAGGTGGCCAACAGGCAAATGAAAAGATGCTCAACGTCTCTAGTCATTAGGGAAATGCAAATCAAAACCACAATGAGATATTAACTCACACTTGTCAGAAAGGCTATCATCAAAAGGAACAAAAATAACAAATGTTGGCGAGGATGTGGAGAAAAGGGAACACTTGTGCACTGTTGGTGGGAATGTAAATTGGTGCAGCCACTCTGGAAAACTGTACAGAGATTTCTCAAAAAACTAAAAATAGAACTACAAAACAACCCAGCAATTCCACTCCCAGGTATATATACAAAAAAAACCAAAAAGGAATTCGAAAAGATACATTCACCCCAATGTTCATAGCACCATTATTTACAGTTGCCAAGATATGGAAGCAACCTAAGTGTCCATCAACAGCTGACTGGCTGTGGTGTATATATACAATGGAATAGTACTCAGCCATAAAGAGAATGAAATCTTGCCATTTTCAGCAACATTGATGGACTTGGAAGGCATTATGCTAACTGAAATAAGTCAGACAGAGAAAGACAAATACTGTATGATGTCACTTATATATGGAATCTAAAAAAACAAACAAACTAGTGAATATAACCAAAAAGAAGCAGACTCACAGATATAGAGAACAAACTAGTGGTTACCAGCGGGGAGAGGCAAACATAGGGGTGGGGAAGTGAGAGGCACAAACCATTGGGTGTAAGATAGGCTCAAGGGTGTATTGTACATCACAGGGGATATGATCAATATTTTGTAATAACTGTAAATGGAAAGTAAGCTTAAAAATGGTTAATTTTTTAAATTTGAAAGCAAAAATAAAAAAATTCAATAGTGTATTTAAACAGGGGTGACAATACAGTGAAACCAGAAAAATGTCTGAAGTCACCCACAGTTTTCTGTTTGTTCGTTTTTGTTTCTTCTATGCTTCTTACGTTGTCCCATTAAAACTCCTGGTCATAATGCTACATGATTTTAAATCTCTAATCTTTTAGGAGCCTTCTCTGTGAGACATTGTCATTCCTGGTTTTAAATGCCTGAAGATGAGATTGAGAAACAAAATTCTTCCTCATCACGTTAGAAGGGAAAATTAAAACATGAAGAAGTGACGTCAGTGTCTAAAACCAGGTAAAGAAACCACCACTACACATTAAGATTAGACTTGGAGTTACTGCCCATATTACTTTAACACGTATCGTCTTCTTAATTTGAAACCTTATTGCTACTCCTGGGAGCTGTTACACTGCAAACTGTTACACTGGAGAAACAAATGGTGGAAAATCATAAAAGGAATAAACTATTTTTTTAATTGGGGTATAGTTGCTTTACAACCTGAAACTAACACAGTATTGTAAATCAACTATGCTTCAATTATAAGATATTTTTAAAAAGGAATAAACTATTCTGTTCTCCTCTAATTCTTTCCTCTCTCCCCTCCTTTCCCATCCCCACTCCCACACAACACAGATTCTGTATTAGTAAGAGAGAACAATGCCAGCTGCCCTTCCTCCTTCCATTGTCAGAACGGAAAAAAAGTCAGAACAAACAACAGTGACACTCCAGCAGCTGTAGTGACTGCAACAGAGTAAAAGAGAATGGGGTCAAAGATGCTCAGAGAGAAGTGACAGGAAGAGAAATAAACTAGGCCAAGTAGCAGTAGTGTAGCCAGCTGTGCTGAGGAAAGAGTGAACGCTGGCACTGACACATGAGAGCATTTTCAGTGGAAGCCTTCTGATACCGCAGGGACTCCACACGTGTAACCTTTCATTATTGCTCACTCTTGAAAATAAGATGCAGTCAGGCATGACTTCCAGAATGTGATAAAAAACGGTTTCCCTATATATATGTATTAGCATACGGTATTTGTTTTTCTCTTTCTGACTTACTTCACTCTGTATGACAGACTCTAGGTCCATCCACCTCACTACAAGTAACAGACACGGGGAGGGGGAAGGGTAAGCTGGGACGAAGTGAGAGAGTGGCATGGACATATATACACTACCAAATGTAAAACAGATAGCTAGTGGGAAGCAGCCGCATAGCACAGGGAGATCAGCTGGGTGCTTTGTCACCACCTAGGGTGGGATAGGGAGGGTGGGAGGGAGGGAGAAGCAAGAGGGAAGAGATATGGGAACATATGTATAACTGATTCACTTTGTTGTAAAGCAGA
>NC_041220.1:5144436-5148227 GCF_002837175.3 Physeter macrocephalus
ATGTATACGTATAGCTGATTCACTTTGTTATACAGCAGGAACTAACACAACATCGTAAAGCATTTATACTCCAATAAGGATGTTTAAAAAAAAAAACACGGTTTTCCTCTTATATATGTATATATATTTTTTTACTAACATTCCGTATGAAACTTACCTTTCCCACACTCTACAAGAAAGAACATCAAAGGAAAATGATCAGATTTGAATAAAACTCTGAAATGTTTGTTCCAAGGGCATTTTTTCCAACTTGAGCATACAATTTTTCTTGTGACTAGGAGATTCAAGAAGGGAATTTAGCTTCACAGGAGTAACAGACTATGTAAGATACAACAGTAAACAAATCGCCAGTTGCGATACATGCTAATAAAGGTATAAGCAATTCCTAAGTAAATCTGAGCCTCAAAATAGTTTGCTGTTAAAAACAAATATAAAATATTTAATCTGTAACACTTTCTTGAATAGTCCTATTCCTAGCATTTTTCACTTTTACCCGTTTTTACCATTTGCATCATTTTTATCCATTGTTCAACATATTTAAGAAAAATTTAAAGCTAAAATTATTGAAGCAGAATAATAACAGTATCAGTAATCAGAAACATTTACTGAGCCCTTATTATGTGCTAGACACGGTACCAAGTATCTTAGAATACTGGAGCCATTAAAATTTTATTTCTACCAATATCTGTAATTGAGTTAATTTCTCTAATAATTTTTAAAAAGCAATTTGCTGTACAGTGGAAACTAACACAACATTGTAAAGCAACTGCACTCCAATAAAAATTAATTTTAAAACAGCAAAATAGGGCTTCCCTGGTGGCACAGTGGTTGAGAGTCCGCCTGCCGATTCAGGGTAAAGCAAGCATGTGCTAAAAATGAGTCTAATCAAATAGTTTGGAGTAGAATAACAATGTTCTAAAAACAAATTAATGAGCAGAGTATCCACTTATTTATGTATCAAACAAAATATTTTCAGATTAGTTTCTGTAGCCAGAATTGTGTCCTGGCCAACACTGTACCCATTGGTATGAAGTAACATTGCTCAGGGGTCACAAAAGCATAAAGTCGGCAGTAGATTATCTCTTATCTATTATTAAAATAGAATCTTTTCAGTGTTAGCTTTGCTCTAATTTAATGGATACAAATTAATAGGCACAGCCTAAGGCATAATTTTAGGCCTTGACTATTTTAATGATTATTTTTAAAAAATATTATATGAACGTTTTCTTCTTGGAAGCTCAAATAGGCTGATAAATCAAGTAACACTATCTTTTGGGAAATGACGTTATGCAAAATAGTTTTCAAAAGATGAGTAGAGGAAGACGGTCCAACCTCATACTGCATGCTCACATGGGATGTATCCAGCAGCACAAAACGTATTCTGTCTTGAGATTAAATAGTCAACATGAAAGACTGTTGGTCTTATATACCATGTTGGCAATTTGAATTTGGTTAATCCTGCTCAGGTAAAAAAAAAAAATACTCAAATATCTACTATATATTAATAATGAGATACGAAATAAAAAATGCTTATTGTGATATTTATCTAAACACTAGATAATGACTATGTAGAAAAGAATTTTTACCTTTGCAGAAATATAGCATGTAAATAACTCCTCATTTGACTTTTTCTATTTACAAAGTTCAACACCTCCCTTAATCTGGTTCTACCCAATAATTTATTCTCACCATGTATTGCAAATTCCCAGCAAATCTTTTTATGAGTATATTACGCAAAGTTAATAAAACACACCATGTGGGTTCATGACTCTTCCCTGAGTTGATATACTTTTAAGTCTCCAGCTGTAGAGGTATCGCTACAGCCACCAAATATTAGCTCAAATGTCATCACCTCAATAAAGATTATGCAATGCAACTCAGCTGGAATTTGACGATTCTCTGGTTGCAATCCTATCCCACTTGGCTTGTATGTCTGTTACAACAATTATGTTATTCTACCATGTATTATAGCTGTCCTTTACTTCTAACTGCATTAAATTATAGTCTTTCTGAAAGTACAGAGTTGTCTTATTCAGGGCTAGCCATATGCTAGCAGCATGTTTGTTTGCGTGTTTGTTCTTTCCTCAGTGAATATTTCATAGATGAAAACACAAATGAACAAACCTATTATTCCCTGTAGATTTTTTGTTTGCCTTACAATGAAAACTCTTAACTTTATAAATTTTGTAAATATCCCTTTTCTAAAAGACATTAGAAAACAAATAAATAAGTTTGGATTAATCTTGAAATAGTATTCACACACTTGGGAATGTAACAACTTCACACACATTTAAATTACATAAATTACAGCCATTGTAAAAAGTATTTAAATTAAGTTAGTTCAGTTACCATAGAAATACGGAAGTAACTAAAAGACAAATAAAAATGAAACTAAATTACAGCAAAATATTAAGTACATGGCAGGTTCTTCTTAAATAACTTCTGAATGTATGGCAATTCAATATTTCTCTAATACGTTTGATTGCTGGGTTCCAAGGCATATGCAAATCCGAACAGAAAATGTTAAAGTGCTTTCCAAAGGGAGGTGAAACTGATACTGCTTCTAGCAGTGGCTAATGAGCCTATTTTTCCACATCACATCAAGTCTTGGTGTTTTGTAGTTTTTTAATTTTTGGTATTCTGGTAGATGTAAAATGGCATTTCTCTGTGATTATAAAGTGTGTTTCCTTGAAAACTAATGAGGATTAACATCTTTTCATAATATATATTGGCACTTCATCTTTCCTTCTGTCTGAAGAGTCTTTTTAAAACTACTGTCTAGTTTTCTTTGGTTTATTTCATCTATAACTATCTATCTATCTATTGATCAATCTATGACACTAAGTTCTTATTAGTTTTTTAGGTGGGCAATATCTTGAGGGAAAATTCTTATGATTAGAACTCCTTAATTTTAATCTAATCATACTTTTTTTCTGATGTTTATTCTGCCTTTGAAACATACCCCTAAAATTATATTCTAATATTAATATTAGTATAATCATAATTAAGACAATACTGGATGTGGTATATATATGTATATGTATATAGTCTTTACTTGAATATCATTATAATAATTACATTAGAAAATAACACACTTTTTTTCTTTACTGTATGGTATTAGTCTTCTGAATCCAAACTATATCTAGAAACACACTTTGACTTTCTATAAGCATATGTTTCAGACAAAAACAAATATTTTATTCACCAATAATTTATTTTCTATTCAAATTGTACTGCTGTTAGAATGTTTCCAAAAGTTTTATTATTATTTATAGCAGAGTTTAGTATTTATAAAGGTATGCATTAGACAGACAGTAGATCAATTTAGAGGAAAGATACTGTATTTAAACTGGCACACAATTTTACTGCATGAGTTAGAAAAGTGACTTTTAAGAAATGTCCAACCTGGAAGAAATGGACAAATTCTTAGAAATGCACAACCTGCCTAGACTGAACCAGGAAGAAATAGAAAATATGAACAGACCAAACACAAGCACTGAAATTGAAACTGTGATTAAAAACTTTCGAACAAAAAAAAACCCAGGCCCAGATGGCATCACAGGCGAATTCTATCAAACATTTAGAGAAGAGCTAACACCTATCCTTCTCAAACTCTTCCAAAAGATAGCACAGGAAGGAATACTCCCAAACTCATTCTATCAGGCCACCATAACCCTGATGCCAAAACAAGACAACGACGTCACAAAGAAAGAAAACTACAGGCCAATATCACTGATGAACATAGATGCAAAAAGCCTCAACAAAATACTAGCAAACAGAATCCAACAGCA
>NC_041220.1:5149666-5181728 GCF_002837175.3 Physeter macrocephalus
TGATACAGCCACTATGGAGAACAGTATGGAGGTTCCTTAAAAAACTAAAAATAGAACTACCATATGACCCAGCAATCCCACTACTGGGCATATACCCTCAGAAAACCATAATTCAAAAAGAGTCATGGACCAAAATGTTCATTGCAGCTCTATTTACAATAGCCAGGACATGGAAGCAACCTAAGTGTCCATCGACAGATGAATGGATAAAGAAGATGTGGCACATATATACAATGGAATATTACTCAGCCATAAAAAGAAATGAAACTGAGTTATTTGTCATGAGGTTGATGGACCTGGAGTCTGTCATACAGAGTGAAGTAAGTCAGAAGGAGAAAAACAAATACCGTATGCTAACACATATATATGGAATCTAAGAAAAAAAAATGTCATGAAGAGACTAGGGGTAGGACAGGAATAAAACACAGACCTACTAGATCATGGACTTGAGGATATGGGTAGGGGGAAGGGTAAGCTGCGACAAAGTGAGGGAGTGGCATGGACATATATACACTACCAAACGTAGGGTGGATAGCTAGTGGGAAGCAGCCGCATGGCACAGGGAGATCAGCTAGTTGGTTTGTGTTAAAAAAGAATATAAAAAGTAAAAAAGAAATGTCGTATTTAATAACATTTCAAATGTAATGTAATATTTTGCATGTAACACAAATATGGAAATGAACACAAAGTTGGAAAATAAAGCAAATAAGGAAGATAAACAGTAATCAAACTGTCTGACTCACTCTTTCTGGCATATTCGTACAACAATTAGTTCTTATCAGAACCCAGATATCTGGGCAAACAGAGGATAATAGGCACACAGATGTATAATCTGGGCTCTTTGTACACAGTTGATAAAAATGTGTGGCATCAATTAGATTTCACAAAATGTTAAGAAGGCACCTGCCTTCAGCCCCTCACGTGGGAGCCTGGGAATTTGAAGAGCACATTTGTTTTATTAACTCTTCACACATTGACACCATTTTCTGACAGAATCCCTATATCAGAGAACTCTAACAAAATCATTGAGTGATAATTCTAACCTCTTCTTGAACCTAAGTACAGGTTTCCCCACTATCCGAAAGTAGAAGGTTCCTGTGAAACCTCTCACAAACCAAAATGCTATAAAGTGAAGAAGCAATTACCTTAGGCCACGTCTTGCTAAGGGATGCGCAAAATAAATGGAGGTAAAGCACAGATGCTCACAGACACCGTTCACAGCCATGAGGGGCTGATGCTGAGATGCTGAGTGTGGTTCCAGGGAAGGAGCTTGGCTGTGCCAGTCTTCCAGCTCAGATGCTCCCAAGCTCTACAGGGCTGCTGCAAAGCGGGTTGGACATGCTTTTAGCTCTTCACCTTTCTTACTAAAAAAGAAGATCCTCTTCGGATTTCTTTTGGTTAGCGAAAGATGATACTAATGTATTTGTAGGTCTTTCGTAAAAGAACGTGGCATAAATAGAATTTATGAAAATCGGGGGCTACCTGTCACAGCTCTTTTGCAAAGGACTCACCAAGTGCAATACCTCCGGAATTATGGATTAGCAAAGGGAATGCTAACGTTTTCTCCTGAACACCACCAACAAAATATTAGTATATAGGTTTTCTAAAAGTTTCATAGAGACCTTATACTCAGCACTGTCACGGTATATAAGCTTATTTAGTCTGCATGCCTGCAGAAATATAAATAAAATATCATCATTACTTGCCTATTCCTATCATAAAATAAATTAGGCAAACTGACATGGTGTAATATGAGATGAGATATAGGAATATTCCACTGAAGGTATATAAGGTCCTGTAGATAAAGTGGAGGAAATAAATCAAAATAAGAAAGCTCAGAGTCATATTATGTTTTGTAGGCAAGGGATCTCTGATTATTGATGATTGTTGTAAACTTGTCAATTTGATGACATTCAGATCACGTAGCATCTTGTTACATGAGAGACAGGCCTCCATTATTGGGCAAAAATGGCAATGCGTTAGAAACAGGTCTATTTAATGACATTGAAAAGCATGCTATTTTGAAAATATAACCTTCAGATATGGAAATCACAAAGTAGATCATTTCACCATGTTCTGGGTCAACAGATGAAAAGACTTATGAACAAGTTACTTCACAGGATGTGACAATGTCATTGGCCAAATTGAGAACCTGAATATGAGAATTTAAGATAAGTAATGAAAGCTCATAAAATAATAAATGCTTATCAAGCATGATTAACCTCAACATGAGTCTGATTATTCTAAGTGTGTTTTATTTCACAATAAGCTTACTAATATGTAAATGTCTGTGACAAATATTAACTAAATAGTTTTTTGGGGTTTTCAAAAGAAATATGCATTGTTCACTCTGCTTTAAAGTGTTTTTAGTATAGTACTTCTGTTAAATAATACTCAGTGAATGTTAAACAAAAATTAACAATAATTTTCATTTATTGATTTATTTCATTTTTCTCAAATATCTGTTTTATTTGGTTCTTTTTGATTCCAGCACTTAGCTCATAACTATCAGGATTAAAATATCACCCTGGCTATGATGTCCACACCATATCTTTAACTATAGATTTTCCAAATTCCTATTTATTCTACCTAACTCATATTGGTTGAGCATAAAAATGATTATTAATTGATAACTGGTGCATTTGGGTCCATCTATACCTGATAGACCATGCTATTCTTTGTTTATACTATCTTCCTAGCCTCTGTAGACATTGATAAGATCCTACGTAAATGATCTCATTAAACCTATACAATTGCTCTTTCAAAGTAAGTATTTTCTCTACTCTCTAAAAATAGGAAGTAAATGAAGACTAGAAAGGTTAATTAACTTGTTCATATTACCAGAATATGTTCTATTTCCAAAGTTTGTGATATCATATTTAAACTGCCTTTAAATGTAAAAACACCATATTTTAACCTATTTTAAGACCCTTTCCTCTACTTCTAAAATAGGCAAATACTTCTTAAACATTCATATATCTTTTGAAATATTTAGGTACAAGTGGCTACATTTCACCATATTTCTAAATCCGTGTATTGTGAATTATACTCGTCATATTTTTATAATACTTATTAACTTATATGAACATTATATATTTTTAGAGTTTGTTCATTCTTGTAATCTTATTGTAGAGTCTAACCCATTTAAAATACTCATTTAAAGGATCATAATGAACTTTAGTTCGTAACAGTCAACAAATATTAATTTATTGAAGTTAATTCTAAAGTAAGGAATGTAGCAATAGCCGAATATTTCCAATGTAATACTGCCTGTGACAATGAAAAAAAGAAAAAAATATATATATATATACTAGTCTAACATATTCAAATATTATATTCCAATATTTCTGAGAAGCTAGATTAAACGTATCCTTTACTAAAATCCCAGCAAGGTGTCATAAAACCTGTGCCCAGGGCTTAATGCACGTAGAGGCTTAAAAGCTTTCCAGAGAAGCCTACATTCACGCTGCTTTTAATTTACCATAATTCTGAAGATAAATTGTTATCATCTGGGAATTGCCTCCCATTGGAAATGGAAGTGTATTAAGTGCTTATGCTATGTGCAAGATGTTTACAAATAAACAATGTTCTACCTCTACCTAAAATCCCCTCACATTATTTCAAATCGTCTTCTACTCCATGTTACAAGCACCACTCTAGGGCCCATTTCTACTGTTCTTTGTATTTAAATCCTCCCTGTATACCATTCTATTCAATCTTAGTTATCAAACCCTAAGCCTAATATAGCTGGAGATTATATTATTTTGAAGCACTTTCTTGTAGTTCAATTTGTCACATGAGAAAAATTCCAGTAGCGTTTGCCAACAAGCCTGTAACTCAAGGGTTTTCCAATTCAAAGATTCAGGTACAACAAAAATCAGCTCCCTGGCCTGTGATGCTTTGCATGAATTTTTCTCTCAACAGCATCATATTGCTGGGAAATATAGTATAAGAAAAAAATGTGATTGATGCCACTATCAGAACTCAATTATACAGAAAATAGCTGGATGATTACTCTGAAGCTGTAGCCAAACAAAATCCGTGTGTGTCATCTGACCCAAAAGTTGTAAATCTTTTCCCTTTTTTATTGCTGTCTACATGGGATTCAATACTTCTCTGCATCTTTCAAAAAGAAAACAGAAGAAAATCACCTTACAAAATAATTTTGTAGTATAATAGGAATATAAATTGACCAATGTAAAGAGGAAATAAAGTGTAGCTTTTGCTTTGACTCTGGCAAAAGTGGACCCTGGCAAAAAAATATATTTTTATTTAAAATATCTTAATAGCTACATTAAAGGAAAAATTATACTCTTATCAGCAGAGTCAATTTTTTAGTATGAAGATATATAATATTTTATGTTTGGATATATAATACTATAGATGTCAATATACACTCACATCTCCATCTATCTCTATACCTATATCTCTGTATATGTATCATTCATTTTGGAAACTCTGATTTCTAACAATTAGTAGATTTTCATCTTATTAAAAATGATTTTTGTCAATGTTTCTAGCAAGAAGTAATTATTTTCAGAAAATTAGTAAGAATCAGCATAATGTCTAGCATTATGGTGAGTGCTTTACAGTGTCTATACAGAAAACCCTCTTTTATACTGTATTACAGATAAATACATTAAAGCTCAGAGATGCTAACTAGTAGCTCCAAATCACAGGACTATTATGTGGTGGAGAAATTATTCTAACTCATGTCTTACTCCAAAGTTCATGCTCTTCTATTAGACCAATCTGCTTTTTAAATACACAGTTGACACTTGAACAACATGTGTTTGAATTGTGCGGGTCCACTTATACAGGGATTGTTTTCAATAAATACATACAATACTACACGATCCGCCGTTGGTTTAATCCATGGATATGGAACCACAGACACATAGGACAGACTGTAAAGTTCTACTCAGATTATCGACTGCAAGGGCAGTTGGCACTCATAAACACTGCATTGTTCAAGGGTCAACTGTATGTTGTATCCTAACACAACTAAAAGGAAAAAAGACCTCTGAAATTATTTTGGATAAGTCAGTAATTTTTAATATGTGGAAATAAGAAGAGTGAAATCATCATTGATGGGTCTGTGACTGTTTTCTCTGGCTTTTTGAGAATATCTGTCAAAATACAAATGTGACTTGCGTAATTAATATTATTAGTCTTTTTCCATGGAATTACTAGAAGAGAACCCAGAGCAATTCTTATGTTAGGACTTACAAAAGGCTATAGTTTTCCCTGATATGCTCTCCACCTGATTTTGGTATTGTTATACAGAATTCTGACAATTTATTGAGTACTAGGAAACATCCCAAGGAAAACTGCCTTCAACTAGACAGTCTCACATTTTCAGTTCATTCTCTTTTATCACTACTAATATTCTACTCAATTAGTTTACTTATTTAGCTTTATTCTGGTTTTAATTATGTGTGTTAATTTCTAAAAATGGCTATTTTCACATTAACAACTATATATATATATGTTCTTAATAATGGTGTCGCAAATTTGTGGAAAACAAATTTAACAAAAATTAAATTAGTTTAGGGAATTCCCTGGCAGTCCAGTGGTTAGGACTCAGCGCTTTCACTGCAGGGGCCCAGGTTCACTCCCTGTGTGGGGAACTAAGATCCTCCAAGCTGCACGACATGCCCCCACCCCCCCAAAAAAAAAGGTTAAAGTTTTTTATTTAAATGAGAGGTAAATTTGTTATTGCAAAGAAACTGTGTTTGCATGCCTACAAAATAGTAGAATATAAACATGAATTAGTGATGCTTGAGACCTCTGGGTTACAACTAAAATCCATTTTTTTTTTTTTTTTTTTTGCCAAAAGCAATGTCATGAAGTTTTCCCTTATATTTTCTTATAAGAGGTTTACATTTTCAGGTTTATACCTAAGTCTTTAACTATTTTGAGTTGATTCTTGTATATGGTAAAAGATGGGATGTTCAGTTTCATTCTTCTATGTGTGGACACTCAGTTTCCCGGCACCATTTTTTGAAAAGACTATCCTTTGGCAAACATGTATTCTGGAGCCCTTGTCAAAGATTAGTTGGCTGCGTATGTGTGGATTTATTTCTGAGCTCTCTTTTCTGTCCCATTGGTCTACTTGCTTGTCTTTATGCCAATATCATACTGTTTTAATTACTATCGTTTTTTAATATATTTTGAAATCAGGAAGCGTGATTCCTCCAGCTTTGCTCTTCTTTTCCAAGATTTTTACAGTTATTCTGGACCTTTTGTTGTTTCATATGAATTTTAGGAATTTTTTTCTATTTCTGTAAAATGCCACTGAGATTTTGATGGAAATAAAATTGGATCAGAGACTCCCTTGGTTAGTATTGACATTTTAAGAGTATTCATTCTTCCAATCTACGAGCACAGAATATCAGAATATCTCTCCATTTATTTGTGTTTTGTTCAATTTCTTTAATCAGTTTCTTATAGTTTTCAGTGTACAGGTCTTTCACCTTTTTGGTCAAATTTATTCCTAGGTATTTTATTCTTTTTGATGCATTTGTAAATGGAATTTCTTTCTTAATTTCCTCTCAGATATACATTGTTAATGTACAGAAACACAACTGATTTTCATATGTTGATTTTGTACCCTGAAACTTTGCTGAATATGTGTATTAGTTCTAACAGGTGTTTTTTGTGGCATCTTTAGGGTTCTCTCTATATGAGATCATGTCATCTGCAGAGACAATTTTGCTTCTTTGGATTTGGATGCCTTTTATTTCTTACCCTTGCCTAACTGTTATGGCTAGGACTTCCAATATTATGTCAAATAGACGTATGAGTGTGTATCCTTGTCTTGTTCCTGATCTTAGGCGGAAAGTTTTTTTTCAGCTTTTAACCATTGAGTATGGTGTTAGCTGTGGGCTTAAAAATATATGGTCTTAATTATGTTGGCATAAATTCTTTCCACACCTAGTCTGTTGAGAATTTTTATTGTAAAAGAGTGTTGTCAAAGTATTTTTATCATGAAAATGTGTTTCAAATGTTTTATTTGCATCTACTGGATGGTCAAGTGATTTTTATCCTGTAGTCTGTCAATGTGCAAGTCACATGTACTGATCTCCTTATGTTGAACCATCCTTGAATCCCAGGGATAAATCCCATTTGATCATGGTGTATGTTCTTTTTAATGTGCCACTGGATTCGGTTCATCAAGATCTTGTTGCAAAATTTTGTACCTATGTTCATCAGGGATATTAGCCTATAATTTTCTCAAAAGCACAAGTAGCAAAAGCAAAAATAGCCAAGTTAGAATGTATCAAATTTAAAAGCTTCTGCACAGCAAAAGAAATAATCAGCAGAGTGAAAAACACTACCTATGGAATGAGAGAAAATATTTTCATCCTTTATATCTGATAAGCATTTAATTTTCAAAAAAAAAGGAACTCCAATAACTCAATAGCAAAAAATAACCCAACTTAAAAATGGGCAAAGGATTTGAATAGACATTTCTCCAAAGCCATACAAATGGCCAATGGACATATGAAACATTTTTCTATATCATTAATTATCGGGGATACAAATCAAAACCACAATGAGATATTATCTTCATACCGGTTAGAACAGCTATTATCAAAATAACAAAAGATAAAAGTATTGGCAAGGATATGGAGAAACTGGAACTTTTGCACATTGTCTGTGGGCATGTAAGGTGGTGTAGCCACTATGGAAAACATTATGGAGGCTAAAAATAGAACGATCATATAATATAGCAATCCCATTTGTGGGTGTATTTCCAAAAGAATTGAAACCAGGATCAAAGAGATAGCTGCACTCACATGTTAATTGCAGCATTACTCACAACAGCCAAGATATGGACACAACCCAAATATCTATTAACAAAGCAATGGATAAAGAAAATTTTGTATATTCATACAATATAATATTTTCAGTCTTACCAAGAAGGAACAACATGGATGGACCTAGAAGATGTTATGCTCATTGAAACAAGCGAGTCAGAGAAGGAGAAATATTGTGTAATTATACTTATATGAGGTATCTAAAAGAGTCAAAATCATAAAAGTAGAAAATACAAGGTGATTGTCAGGGGAAGGGGAGAAGGGAGACATGAGGAGTTGTTCAATGGTTATAAAGTTGTAGTTATATAAGATAAACAAATTTTAGAGCTCTGCTGTGCAACTTAGTCCTGTAGTTATCAATACAATATTGTACACTTAAAACTTTAAGAGGGTTAAGCGGGTATCCTTATTTAAGAGGGTAGACCTTATGTTAAGTACCTTTTTGAAATTCATTAATTAATTTTAAAAAATCTGTTAGTTTTCACTCTTTATCCTTCAAAATGTCACATGATTTGAATGCATAACTAATACCTATACATATTTCACTTCCAGAGTTAGAAAACAAAAGTCTCCAAATCTTTCATTTGTATTGTTTCTTATAAGATGGCTTTGAAAGTTCTATAATTATAGATGTAATAAGGCCTGCACTGCTATGTCTTATAAAATTAATATTTCTGATTTTAACAGCATATTGCTAACAAAGTCTCTTTAGGACTTCCCTGGTGGCTCAGTGGTTAAGAATCACCTGCCAGTGCAGGGGACACGGGTTCAAGCCCTAGTCTGGGAAGATCCCACATGCCTTGGAGCAACTAAGCCCATGCGCCACAACTACTGAACCTGTGCTCTAGAGCCCACGAGCCACAACTACTGAGCTCACGTGCCACAACTACTGAGCCTGCGGGTCTAGCTCCCGTGCTTCACAACAAAAGAAGCCACTGCAAGGAGAAGCCCTCGCACTGCAACAAAGAGTAGTCCCCGCTCACTGCAACAAGAGAAAGCCCGCGCAGCAACAAAGACCCAACACAGACATAAATAAACAAACAAACAAATAAATAAATAAATAAATAAATATTTAAAATGCATTATTTTGACCTGTAAGAGTTTAAGATGATAAGTAAAATAAACTGAAAACATGATTTCATAAACAGCTTATGATTAAACTAACATATTTATATGACAAAATTATATGAAATCTTCCAGTAAAGTGTTCCTCAGGTATACATGCTGGTAGATAGTGATTCATTGATTAAAGAAGCTATAGCTAGGTGTTTCAATTTTTTAATAGAGAAATATATTGAAAACTACATGACCAATATTAAAAGAAAATTAAAATACAGAGTGGGAAGCAAAATCTCTCTCATCAGCACCATCACAAGGGACAAGGAAAACTAAAGTTTTCAATTACTTGTCACCCACAATTAATTTTTAACAGGAAATGAATTGCAAATTGGGGTAAAGAAACTATGGTGGTCCTTATCTAGGTCATTAAATCCAGTTTTCTTTTCTCTTCTTTCACCTTAAGAATTTTATACTTAATTATTTGCTTATAATGATGGTTGTCCTAGCCAGACGAAATACAGATACAGATATACCAGTAGTCAGGGCCTGGGTAAGACCCAACTTCCTCATTGGATACACTCATATCTACATGCACTCACTGATTGAAAGAGGAATAAGAAGATTCCTGGGACAATGTTTTAACCTCGTCCAAAAACTGGGCTCAGGAAATTGCATATGTAAATGGTCCTCAACATATAAGAATCCCTGCAAAAACTTAGACTGATAGGAGGTAGAGACAGGTGCAAGACTTTGGAACAGGAGAATAGCCATTCCAAGTACATCCAGACCCAATCCCCAAACCCAAGACCCAAGCCATCCGTGGCACGTGTGCACCAGGGAAAGAAAATGTCTGAGTGTTTGCCTATAGAGAGCTCACTTGATAAATGCTACAAGAGTACTTTGAGTTCTAAATAATTCAGCTGTAACCAAAAATCCATCTTCAGCATCCCAAGCCACCATATCCCTTTA
Organism: Physeter macrocephalus; assembly: GCF_002837175.3. NCBI lineage: Eukaryota > Metazoa > Chordata > Mammalia > Artiodactyla > Physeteridae > Physeter > Physeter macrocephalus. The sequence continues at coordinate 5,159,518 of NC_041220.1, forward strand.
ACTAAGTACTAATTTTTAAAAATGACAGTACATTTTTGTTAAAACTTCATGAAACAACGAGGAGACATGTACAGCAATGACAAAGGATTTCTAGCTATAAATGGAGAATAGCCCATGGGGTGGTGTTGGTGCCGGGGCAGTGGGTGTCTCAAGGTGGCTTACTTCTCTGACTGCTGCAAAGAAGGGCTGATGTACAGCCATTGGGCCATGACTACAATGCAACTTCAAGAAAAAGAATGATTGATGTATTAAAACTATAGAATGCTCCTTGGCTATATTGTAGGACCTTGAATTCCAAATCATTTGAGAGAAGGATTTTGCAAAGGATTTAATTTCCTATATGAGCAAATGGGAGGACAGGACCCAACATATCTTATGTACACTTGCCAAAGAAACAAAATCATTTTAGTTGTTGTACTGAAAATTTCACAATCTTGTGTTTAATCCTTAAATCTCCTTTTAATATTTCAAGAATTCCAGCCTTCCTATATATGAAAACTGCTTTTGTTTGCTTGTTTTTTCTTTTTATGCATTGCTCTTTTCACAGCGTTTTCTGATGCCTTTGTTTTTGAAAAAACTCACTTGTAAAGTTGAATATGGTGTGTGTGTGTGTGTGTGTGTGTGTGTGTGTGTGTGTGTGTGTATTCAATACATACGGGTCTTTCTAGCAGAATCTTCCACAAAAAGAGAAGAAATGTCTTCATCCACTCCTGCTTCATTTTTCGCGATACAAGTGTATGCCCCCGTATCTTCGTAGCGCACATTGCTTATATGAACCTCACTGCCATTTGCTGAAAACAGAAGGCAAATGCAACCTGTAAACTACAATTTCAGTTTTGGTACAGTGATTTCTGATTACACAGTCAAACAGTTCTCTTAGCTTATCCTAATTAAACTGTTTCCCTTCATACTTCCATGTTTTGGAGACATGCCAAATTATTCCAAATGCATTCAAGTGTTTCATAAATTGTGCTGTCACTCTATTACAGAAATCCCAATACTCTGTATCAAATGCACACACACCATATTTTATATTCATTTCGTATTTCCTACCTTGCATAAGAAGTGCTATATATTGAAAACTATAATTCAATTTCTATATTTATTTTTAATATTCATAATCCACGTTGTCCTCAGCTTTTACAATAGTTTTAATTAATACCAATATGGTTCATTTACAGGAGAATACTTGTGAAAAGACATGTCATAAAGGAATTAAGTGAGCTACATCATGCAAGTATAATACAGTGCCATTTAGCAAGCATATTCTTGAGTCTGAATTTTATATCTGGAATTATTAGGTATAGGGGACAGAAAAAAATAACACATGATTTTTTTTGTAAGATTTGCAGTTGTTTGCAAGAAATATACCTAAAGTGAGCAGTATTGTAATATGGAAATTGATAGGGTCAGTGTATAACCAAAGGGTTAAGGGAATGATTAATCCAATTTTTAAATTCTGGTAAAATAATATTTGCAGCTAATCTCTGAATGAGTTGCAGTCCCCAAAGTGGAAACCAGGGTACAACTAATCATTTACCGTATGTTGGCAATACAGGAGGTGCTTTTACATATATTATTCCTTAATTGCCCCAGATAATAGCTAATTATCAAATGAGGAACCTGAGACTCATGGAAGGATCTTAGGCAGGTCACTGCCCTCAAAGGTAAGGGCTGGACTTCTGCTCTGTCAGACCCCAGGGTTCAGTGTTTCAGTGCTCCTCTGTTTAGGCTGGCGCCTTTTCTTTTACTTTCTTTTCTTTTTTTCTGTATGTCTCTGTGTGCACGTTTGTGGTGTGTTCCATGTTATCCAATCACAAGGACACCATGAACTAGGTGCAGTAGAAAGGGGCACGACTCTTGGTGACAGAGAGGAGACTAAATAATCAGAGCTGCTGTTTGGGGAAGGACGGTAGAAAACCAAGGGGAAAGGAGCTTAAATGTCATCCCTAGGAGGATATGGAGAGGCAGTGAGTGTTTGGAGAAGGCTAGTCACTGAAATAATTGGAACCTCTTTCTTGATTTACAAATATCACTGCACTCCTCCATTCCCCCCATCCTTTGTTGAGAATCACTTCCCCAAAACAGTTGGCAGGTTTTTTTTGGGCAGGGCCGCTGAAAAAGGCCAGTTGGCTTTGTGGGCTACACAATTTCTGTGCCAACTTCTCACCTCTGCCATAGCAGCATGACAGCAGCCACAGACACTATTTTTAAAAATGAATGTGGCTGTTCTAAAAACAAGCAAAAAAATTGCTTTATTTACAAAAATAGGCAGCTTTCCAGATTTGGTCTGTGGTCCTTCATTTGCAGACCCCTGCTCTAAAAGATGAGAAGAAAACAATGTATTTAAGCCCAGATCAGCTTCTTGTTTTATGTGAAACATGGCCCTCTCCAAACACCACATACTTAAAGTAAGTTCTCTAGAACTTTTTTGAAACTTCAATTTATTCCTTCTTCAAATTCTCTCTTCTCAATATTCTTATATGTTCTTCTAACCTATGTGTCCCACTATCTTTCCCTCCTTTCCTACATAATCTAGCATATCTAGATGTTTTCTACTCTATGACCAGAACTACCAATTTCTGGGTCCATTTATCATGCTGAAACATCTGCTTTCAGAACTAGAAAACATCCCCTGCACTTAAGTTTTTGATTAAAGTACTAGACTATTACATAAGCAAATTTACAAATTTTCAAATTCACGATCTCCAATTTTCAAGTAACAGGATGTTACTTGACCTTTACAGTTAGTTGCATTTCATACCCTACTCTACTTTTATTTCAAACCTTTAGTCTTTGTTTGATGTTTCCCGGCATAATAATAACTTCTCACTCTAAGCAGGTTGTCTTGTTCTTTATATCATGAAATACATAGAAGTGATTAAAAAATAAACCCAAATCATTTCACAATATATGTGTAAAATATCATACCTTAAGCTTACACAATTTTATATGCCAAGTGAATTTCAATAAAAGCTGGAAAAGAAAGAAATTAATCCCCAAACCTCCTGTTTCCATTTACATCTTCATTTTATTTAATTCTCAAAGGAAATTTTCTGTTTCTTTCCAAGGCCAACCTCCCCTCCTTTTTTGTTTTGTATTTGTCCCTCCTTCTCCTGTTGCATTACTCATACATCTTTCTCTTTACCAATATCCTTTTAAACCAACAAATTGTCCAAGAAGTAAGAAATATCTTCATCACTCCTAAACCTTCCCACCAGCAGCTACCACTGTTATTTTTTACTCTTTCAACATTTGGAAAGAGGTTTTTATACTTCTTCCCTCCTTTTCATTTCTAAGCCCACTGAGGACTGATTTTCTAAATGTCACAAGGACAAACTAATCACTAACCCATGAATATATTTTAATGATCTTCCTTGACCTTTCTATGCCCCCAGCATTGTTGAACTTGTTCCCATCTCTGGCTTTCTTTTCTTTCATTCTGTAATCACCTTGTTCTCCTGCCTCTTTGCTAATTATTAGTCCCTTCGGATATCTATCTTGATTTGCCCGCCAAAATATTTCTGCTTTGTTGAATTTTACTTCTCATAACCATATCATCCCATCTATTGCCATAGCTATCAGTTAGTGCCTAGACTTGGACCTCACATACAAATGCTAAATAAGCACCTGATGAATAAATGGATAATTAAATAACTATGTAATTTGGTAATATGTGATCATATACAAAGCCACATGGAATTTCACACTCCTGTACACCCAGATTTATCTCTTAGGTTCTGCTTCCTACTTACATTTTATTACTTGTCATAGTCTCTCAAAACTTAACTTATTTTCTCTTATTTTAAAAAATTATAATAGCTATTTTACAAATGCCCCAATCTTTCAAATGTTGAGTCTACAGTGTAACCAACTCCCCAAATTTGCCTTCTGTATATTTCTAAAACAAAAACAAAATAAGTCCATATAATATGGTTTGTTGCTATCAAATAGGTAAGAGATGACAAAATCAGAAGCTAATAAGACTTTCATTCAATTTAACTTCAGTTTATCAGATCAATCCTCATCTCAGATTATAGACACTATGATGCTATCAATAGACATAAACGTAAATTTGTTGGACCTACTTATATTAACATAGAGCTTGCTAGGATTCAGCTTTGAAAGGTCAAAAATACTTTCACATGTCATTTTTCATTTGCAAAAATAAGTAAATGATTTAAAAGATTTATTTTAAGATGTATACTGATAAAGTGTATTCATTCTCTAAGTTGAATAATAAGAGCAGTCTATTCTTACAGAAATAATTTTAAAAATGAAAATATATTTATTTCTAAAGTATGAATTGAAGTAATTTAAAAGCATGGAACAAGGAATGTAATGCCATGCAATAGATACTCCAGTAAAATGACTGTCCCTGGGCCACTCCTGACAATGGAAATAAGATTTTTACATTTTTTTGCTTACTAGTATAATCAACATATATGAAACTGCTTTTGCATTACTTAGATTATTTGACATTAGAAAGATTTCCTGGTTTGCTTTTCACATACCACTCATTTGTGATTATTATAATCTGTAAAATAATTTATTAATATCTGCACATTAGACTATTAGAACATATAGAATATTTTATATATTAGAATTCAAGAACTTCATAACTGTAAAACTACATAAATGTGGAACATATTTAGTAGCATTTTGAATATTTTCTCTTTTCATTTCATGATGCAAAACATTTCCTAAAGAATTTCTTATTGACACCCTCTGTAATATATATTTTAACATATGATTTAAGCATTTAAAATTGTCTCTTCACAAATGTATTCAATGAAGAGATCTAATTATTCTGTTCAGCATATCTGTTATAATTCAGAGGATGTTTTTAAAAGAAAAAATTTAATATTTTACTTATGACAGAAATAATGACATAACTAATCATTATGACAAGACTATTATTTAAAACATTAAAAATATTAAAGGACTCTATTTCAAATATTATGTCTTAGGTACAACCATATATTTTTTCATATTCATGATATTCTTTTGCCACCAAGACTTATTTGCTCTTTCTCATAATAATGTAAAATGTGTTACAAATTTTAGAATAAAATTTTTACATTGTCATTTAAGAGGAAAAATGCAAGTAAAAAGCACCTTGAAGTGTGAGTTGCTTGGACAGCTTTGGTGTAATATCAATTCCATTCTTCAGCCATCCAAGCTGAGGATTTGGTATGCCCTCAGCATGGCACCTGAGACTTGCAGTTACCCCAGGTTCTCTGGCCTGACTCTCTGGATACACCCGGATTACAGGAGGGACTAAAAGAAGAAATGGAAAAGAAAGTGAATGAGTGATCTGTATTTGCCATTTGATTTTCCAAAACAAAGAAAAATTGCAATACAAAAAAATTACAATTATATTATTTTAATGATGATAATTTAATGAATGATATTTCTACAGGTCTTAGTTTGCAAATAATAGCAACCACTAAAATGTACCAGTGTCCCCTGGATGAAAGCTATTCTGAGACTGCACCAGGGAAAATATAAGCTGAGCCTGGTTACCTTGATTCAATAACTAAAGAAGTCCTTAAGGAATGATAGAAACGTATCAAAAAATACAAAACCAGTTTAAAAGGGCTCTCATTCACCAAATCTGAAATAATTTGAGCATTGAGATAATTATCAATTATAAAGGAGTATAAAGAATCAAACAAGACTCTATGAATTCAGTAACATAAATAAATGAACAAATATATAAATGGGAGAGAAGAAAAAACTTTTCCTTACTATAGCATCTTTTAGAAATTAAGATAACAATTCCACTTACAGTACATCCAAAAATAAAATATTTAGAAATAAATTTCACCAAGAAGGTGAGAGACTTTTACATTGAACACTACAAAACATGTTGAAAGAACTTAAATAAAACCTAAATCAACCAAAAGACACTATGTGTTCATGGATTGAATAATTAATTGGTGAGATAATAAGATTTGGTAAGATGACAGACAATACTGCAAAATTGAGTTATAGATACAATGTAATCACTTTCAAAATTCTTAACTGCATTTTTTTTCCAGAAACGGAAGAGCTAATCCTCAGTCATGTGGAATTACAAGGGGCTCCAAAGAGCTGAAACAATCCTGAAAATGAAGAATGAAACTGGAGTTTTCATATCTCCTGATTCCCAATCATATTACAAAGGTATAGTAATCAAAATAATGTGGTACTGGCAATAAGATAAAAATATATTTCTATGGAATTAGAATAAGGAGCACAGAGATAAACTCATACATCTATGGTCAATTGATTTTTGACAAGGATGCCAGGAAATAGTGTAAATACAACTGACAAAACAGGAAAAAATTGCAGATGATATCTGATATAAACCTGGTATCCAGAACATACAATGAACTCTTACAACTCAGCAACTAAAAGACAAATAGCCCCCTTCTGCACAGCAAGTGAAACCATCAAAGAAGTGAAAAGTCAACTTACAGAATGGGAGAAAATATCTGTAAACCACTATCTGATAAGGAGTTAATATCCAAAATATACCAAAAAGTCATACAACTTAATAGAAAAATAATTTTTAAATGGACAAAGGACCAAAATAGACATTTTTCCAAAGATATACAATAGCTAACAGGTTCATGACAAGGTGCTCCATGTCACTGATCATCAAGGAAATGCAAATCAAAACCACAATGAGTTATCACCTTATATCTGTTAGGATGTGTATTATCAAAAAGATTAGAGATAAAAAATGCTGGTGAGGATGTGGAGAAAAAGGAACCCTTGTACACTGTTGGTAGGAATGTAAACAGGTGCAGCCACTATGGAGAACAGTATGGCGGTTCCTCAATAAATTAAAAATAGATCTATTTCCAAGTCAATAAATTTCCCCTTTCTGCTTAAGTAAGCCTTAACTAATATGGATTCCTTCTGAACTTTAGCCTCAATATTCTCACCAGGAAAACTGAGATTTGATTTATATCTCTTCTGGAATATGCATCAGTTACTCTGGTGATAACGTCAGTAGCAGTACCTTTAGAGTGAAAACTATAATATATTCATAGATGTTATGGAATGTGCTGAATGCTTTGTAGTCATGTTGATTTGAAGATGAGTCACAGAGAGGTTAATGGCATCCCCAAGTCACAAAGCTTATTAGAGTCCAGAGTTGAGGTTAAAATCAAGGGAGGTCTGACTCCTGGGCCAATGCTCTCTACATTTCAGTTTGCCCTTAACCAACCTGGCTGATTGTGGTCTGTAACAGCCACTGAATTTAGCCAATATGAAAGAAAATCTGATGGGTATTAAAAACAAGTATGTACCAAATTTGACTTGTCAGGACTTCCTATGGCAAAAATATTATATATATAAATCATAGTATACATATGAATATACTATGAATTATATATATTGATATAATATGAATTATTTATATAATTCATATATGTATAATTATATTCAAATAATATGAATTATATATATGATTCATATTCATATATATATATATATATACACACACACACACATACATAAATACATATATATACCTTATGATCCAGTGATCCCACTTCAGGGTATATATCCAAAGGAAACAATTATTATCTCAAAGAGATAGCTATATGTAGCTATATGTATGAACATCTTCCTTATGTTTATAGTAACATTATTCACAGTAGCCAAAATATGGAAACAACCTACATAAGTTTCCTTCAATTGATAAGTGTAAAGAAACTATCATATATATATACATATATATACATATATATATGTATATATATATATACATGAATATTAGTTAGCCTTAAAAAAAAAAGGAAACCTTGTCATTTGCAACAACATGGATAAACCTGGAGGGCATTATCCTAAGTGAAATAAGCCAGACAGAGCAAAAGAAATACTGCATGGTATAACTTATATGGGGAATTAAAAAAAAAAAGTTGACCTCATAGAAGCAGAGGGTAGAAAAGTGGTTGCCAGGGGCAGGGAGGTGGAGGGAATAAGGAGATGTTGGGAAAAAGGCACAAATCGTCAGTTATAGGATGAATAAGTTCAGAGGATTTAACGAATAACATGGAGACTATAGTTTATAACACTGTAGGGTATAACTGAAACTTGCTAGGAGAATAGAACTTAAATGTTTTCACACAGGAAAAAAAAAAAAGGCTAAAAAAACCCCATACAATCCAATTCAAATGTGGGCAAGGACTTGAATAGACATGTCTCCATAAAGAAGGCATGCAAATAGCCAATAAGCACATGAAAAGATATCAAAATTCACTAGTCATCACTGGAAAGGCAAATTAAAATCACAATGTGATACCATTCATATCCACTAGGATGCTATTAAACAACAAAACAAAAGGCAGAAATTGGAACTCTTGCACATCTGTGGTAGGAATATAAAATGATGTAGCCACTGTGGAAGACACTGGTGGTTCCTCAAACTGTTACACATGGAATCATCATGTGATCAACCAATTCCAAGCTAAGGTTTGTATACATAATTGAAACAAGTTTTCCATAACAAACATGTACCTGAATGTTTATGATAACCAAAAGGTGGAAATTACAAAACAACTATCAACTGATAAACAGAAAAATAAAATGTGGTTTATCCTTGTGATAAAATATTATTTGGCAATAAAAAGAAAGAAGTACTGATATATGCTACAAAATAATATGCTCAGATATTACCCTAAGTGAAAGAAGTGTGACACATAAGGCGATATATTGTACAAGCCCATTTACATGAAACATCCAGAATGGGTAAATCCACCAGGATAAAAAGCAGATTAGTGGTTTTCAGGGGCTGAGGGGAAGGAGAAATGTGAAACGACCGCTTGATGGCTATGAGGTGTATTCTGGGGTTGATGAAAATGTTTGGGGAGTAGATAGTGAGATGGCTGCAAAACATTTTAAATGTCCTATAAACTACAGAACTGTACACTTTAAAATTGTTCAATGTTATGTGAATTTTACCTTGATAACAAAGAAAAGAAAGACAAAGAAAGGCTGAAGAAAGCTTCTAGCTTAAAAGGTACTAAACGGGAATATTAACTGAATGCAATGTGGGATCCAGAATGGATGCTGGACCAGGAAAAATTAGTTATAAAGCTATTATTGGGAAGGTTGCCAACAAGTCAATATGGACTGTAAACTAGATAATGAGATTCTATCAATGTTATGCTTACTGATTTGATATTTGTATTTTGATAGGGTAAAAAACTTTCTTTAAAAAACACACATGCTGAATTAATTTGTGGTAAAAGGAAAATTTATCTCAAATTATATATATATATATATATATATATATATATATATATATATATATATCACTAACTTTAAAAATGGGATGGCTTGCAAGTCCTAGCCAGGGCAATCAGAGAAGAAAAAGAAATAAAGGAATGCAAATTGGAAAAGAAGAAGCAAAAGTGTCACTGTTTGTAGATGACAAGATACTATACATAGAAAATCCTAAAGTTGCCACCAGAAAACTACTAGAGCAAATCAATGAATTTAGTAAAGTGGTAGGATACAAAAAAAATACACAGAAATCACTTGCATCCCTGTACACTAACAACAAAAGATCAGAAAGAGAAATTAATGAAACAATCCCATTTACGTTTGCAACAAAAAGAAAAAAATACCTAGGAAGAAACCTACCTAAGGAGGCAAAAAGCCTGCACACAGAAAACTATAAGATACTGATGGAAGAAATCAAAGATGACACAAACAGATGGAGAGATATACCATGTTCCTGGATTGGAAGAATCAATATTGTGAAGATGACTATACTACCCAAATCAATCTACAGATTCAATGAAATCCCTATCAAATTACCAATGTCATTTTTCACAGAACTAGAATAAAAAATTTTACAATTTGTATGGAAACACAAAAGATCCCTAAGAGCCAAAGCAAACTTGAGAAAGAAAAACAGAGCTGGAGGAATCAGGCCTCCTGACTTTAGACTACACTACAAAGCTATAGTAATCAGAGAGTATGGTACTGGCACAATAACAGAAATATAGATCAGTGGAACAGTATATAAAGGCCAGAGATTAACCCAAGTGACTATGGTCACCTAATCTATGACAAAGGAGGCCAGAATATACCATGGAGGAAAGACAGCCTCTTCAATAAGTAGTGCTGAGAAAACTGGACAGCCACATGTAAAAGAATGAAATTAGAACATTCCCTAACACCATACACAGAAATAAACTCAAAATGGATTAAAGACCTAAATGTAAGGTCAGACACTATAAAACCCTTAGAGAAAAACATAGGCAGAACACTCTTTGACATAAATCACAGCAAGATCTTTTATGACTCACCTCCTAGAGTAATGAGAATAAAAACAGAAATAAACAAATGGGACCTAATTAAATTTAAAATCTTTTGAACAGCAAAGGAAACCATAAACAAGACAAAAAGACAACCCTCAGAATGGGAGAGAATATTTGCAAATGCAGCAATGGACAAAGGATTAATCTCCAAAATATGCAAATACCTCATGTAGCTCAATATTATAAAAACAAACAACCTAATCAAAAAATGGGTGGAAGACCTAAACAGACATTTCTCCAAAGAAGACATACAGATGGTCAACAAACATATGAAAAAATACTCAACGTCACTAATTATTAGAGAAATGCAAATCAAAACTACGATGAGGTATCACCTCACACCAGTCAGAATGGCCATCATTACAAAATTTACAAACAATAAATGCTGGAGAGGGTGTGGACAAAAGGCAACTCTCTTGCACTGTTGGTGGGAATGTAAATTGATACAGCCACTATGGAGAACAGAATGGAGGTTCCTTAAAAAACTAAAAATAGAACTACCATACAACCCAGCAATCCCACTACTGGGCATATACCCAGAGAAAACCACAATTCAAAAAGACACATGCGGGCTTCCCTGGTGGCGCAGTGGTTGAGAGTCCGCCTGCCGATGCAGGGGACACAGGTTCATGCCCCGGTCCGGGAAGATTCCCACATGCCACAGAGCAGCTAGGCCCATGAGCCATGGCCACTGAGCCTGCGTGTCCGGAGCCTGTGCTCCGCAACGGGAGAGGCCTGTGTACTGCAGAAAAAAAAAAAAAAAAAGACACATGCACCCCAATGTTTATTGCAGCACTATCTGCAATAGCCATGACATGGAAACAACCTAAATGTCCATCAACAGAGGAATGGATAAAGAAGATGTGGTACATATATACAATGAAATATTACTCAACCATAAAAAGGAATGAAATTGGGTCATTTGTAGAGACGTGGATGGACCTAGAGAGTGTAACACAGAGTGAAGTAAGTCAGAAAGAGAAAAACAAATATCGTATATTAACGCATATATGTGGAATCTGAAAAAATTGGTGTAGATGATCTTATTTACAAAGCAGAAATAGAGACACAGATGTAGAGAACAAACATATGTATAGCAAGGGGGAAGGGGGTGGGATGAATTAGACACAACAGAAGAGAGAATCAGTAAACTAAAAGTGATGTCTGGGTCAGTTGAGAACTTTCTGCTTCCAGTAATGTTGAATATGTAATTCTTATCAATTCTGTTCAATCATCTTTCTGAATAGAACTTAAAATTCTGGTCACCTGTATACATTACAGAGAAACTGTAGAACAACAAAGAAAAAGAGAAAAATCGTAAAAAACAATCCCAGGAAAAAAAATGACAAACAAAAGAAGGAAAGTCAGACTAACAGCTAAATTCTTACAGAAATGCTAGAAACTAATGAAAAATTATAATCAACTTCATACTAATAAGTAACTTTAAATAAAATGAACATATTACTAGAAACATAAACTTCTGGCTGACCTGTACAAAAAGTATAAAATCTAGAAAGTCTTATTACGTTAAAAGAAATTAATACATTATTAAAATCCTTTTTTTCAAAGAGAACTGTAGAATGACCCAATCTAAATAAGAAATAACACCAATCTTATATAAACTCCTCTAGAGAACAGAGAAAGGCATGGGGTTTCTTTGGTAGTTTTAAAATATCTGTACAAATCCATTGATACTCCTCTCTTCAAAAGGTGGAGACAGGGCTTCCCTGGTGGCACAGTGGTTGCGCGTCCGCCTGCCGATGTAGGGGACGCGGGTTCGTGCCCCGGTCCGGGAGGATCCCACGTGCCGCGGAGCGGCTGGGCCCGTGAGCCGTGGCCGCTGAGCCTGCGCGTCCGGAGCCTGTGCTCCGCAACGGGAGAGGCCACGACAGTGAGAGGCCCGCGTACCGCCAAAAAAAAAAAAAAAAAAAAAAAAAAAGGTGGAGACAAATCCTCCTCATCTTACATGTGGGTTGTATTTAACGACTCACTGTTAACAAAAGGAATATGGTCAAGTGATGGTGCAAGGTATACAATATTATAGAAGGTATTGCGGCATCTTTCTAGCTCTTTGGATCACTTGCTATTGGAGAAGTCAGCTGTCATGTCTTAAAGATATGAGTATCTTTACCAGCCTTATGGAAATGCTTATATGTCAGGTGACAGAGAAAGGTCCCATGCCAACAGCCAGCAAGGAACCAACAGTCATGTGAAGGTGCCACACTGAAAGTAAATCCTCCAGCCCTCAGCAAGCTTTCACATCACTACAGTTCTGGTCAAAATGTTGGCTACAACCTCAGAAAAGACTTCATGCCAGGGCCACCTAGCTAAGCTTTTCTCAGTTTTTTAAAAATCTCATTTCTCTATTTATTACCTCATCTCTTTTTATCTCAAAAGATAATAAAGGTTTGTTGTTTAAATCCACTAAGTTTTGGGCTTCCCTGGTGGCGCAGTGGTTGAGAGTCCGCCTGCCGATGCAGGGGACACGGGTTCGTGCCCCGGTCCGGGAAGATCCCACATGCCGCGGAGCGGCTGGGCCTGTGAGCCATGGCCGCTGAGCCTGCGCGTCCGGAGCCTGCGCTCCGCAACGGGAGAGGCCACAACAGTGAGAGGCCCGCGTCCCGGAAAAAAAAAAAAAAAAAAAAAAAAAAAAAAAAGGGAAAAAATGGACTTTTTTTGGTGTACAGTTCTGTGACTTACAGTGAGAGGCCCCCGTCCCGGAAAAAAAAAAAAAAAAAAAAAAAAAAAAAAAAAATCCACTAAGTTTTATGGTAATTTATTATGTGCTCATAGATAAATAAAATCCCCAACAGTTGAGAGAAATATAAGCTTAATACCAAAATATGACAAGGGTATTATTAAAAAGAATATTTATTGGTCAATTTCATTTATGAAAATAGTTTTTTAAAGTCTCCAGAATATATTGTTAAACAAAATCCAGCAGAATAGAAAAATGATATTAAACCATAAAATATTTGTTTTATTATAGATATTGAAAAATCACTCAATATAACTTACCACATAAATAGTCTAAAGGAGAAAAACTGTGATCTTCTCAATAGCTGCAGAAACGTCATTTAGTTTTAGCACACAAAAATGAGCAAGTATTTTCCTTATTATGATAAAGGATTTCTTAAAATATATAGCCAACATCTGTAGATGATTGAGTAAAACAAAATGCAAAAGAATCTACAGATGAATTGTCAGAACAAGTAAATTTAGTAAGCTTGCATGATACAAGTTAATTATATTTGTAAATATCAGCAACAAAGTATCTTAAATAATGTGATTTTGTAAAGCAACAAACATGTTACATATATATGAATATATCTAATCAATAAATGCTGTCCAAGTCCCTTGCAAGAAAATTCTGAAATAGTCTTTGAAAAAATATTGTTAAGAAAGATGAAATGAGACCTAATTAATGGAGGAATAAAACACATCTGTAGCCCCTTTAGTTATCATCTCCTCTAGTTTTCATTATGTTGATTTCAGCCATCAGAAGTTCTTTGCTCATATTTCTCCCCATTCCTCAGTCAGTTAAACCAATTTGTATAACCAATTTGTATAGAAATCTTCTAAATAGCATACCTCTTACCTGAATTCTTTTATTTACTTTATTAAATAGTCATAGATAGACTATGTAATATCTGTGACAAACTGCAAAGTGATACACTGATACAGAATGAAAAGACAAGGCTCATACTCTCAAGTATACACTGCTCGATAATGGAAACCAAGGAACAAATAATGCTAAGACAATACTTAATATCCTTCAGTCAAGCTGATAAGGATGGCTACAGAAAGAAAGGAGGGATCAACAAAGCACACCTTAGGGGAGTGTTTGAATTGGATTTTGAAGATTTTTTAGGAGTATAACAAGAGGACAAGTGAATGTGGCTGTGAGGGAGGTATTTATAGCTGTGGCACAAGGGTGAATATCATATATTATTTCAATGAGTGCTTCTTGAACTTGAGTTGTGTCATGGGTAGTTAGATATATGTCATATATATTAGTTTTGAGAGTCAGTTACTCAATTTGCCACCAACAATGCTGTGAGAGAAATTCTGCATTCATTCAATAAACGTATGTGTATCGATTATCTACACTTTGTGGAAGGGTTCAGGGATTATGCAATGATTGACTATTAATTATATAATTCTCAAATGATCTTGTAACTTAGATTTTTGAGAGTTACATGAGAATGTGAGTACATTAGGACAAATGATTTAGACACTTCAACTCTAATATGCAAAAGCATATTGTTCTTTTCAAGAGAAGCTAATAAATTAGCTCTAATATAAATATTAAATGTATTCATACTGAAAACAAGCTATTCTAGATAGGTAAATTTTCTAATTAATGGAGAGTGAACCTTTTATAACACAATATTTAAGATGTATATTTGCTTTTTATGAAACAAGTGAATTACAGACCTCATATTTGGAAACCTCTATGATAATGGAAACATTGCTTGATGTGGTGTCCCTCAATGACATTTAGACTGAGACAAATAAGTTTGCACCCTCACACTGCTACTCAATATTTAAATGATATTGAGCACATGCTTAAACCTTTTTTTTTTTTTTTTTTTTTTTTTTGCGGTGCACAGGCCTCTCACTGCTGTGGCCTCTCCTCTTCTATGGCCGCCGCAGGCTCAACGGCCATGGCTCATGGGCCCAGCCGCTCCGCGGCCTGTGGGATCCCCCTGGACCGAGGCACTAACCCGCGTCCCCTGCATCGGCAGGTGGACTGTCAACCACTGCGCCACCAGGGAAGCCCACTTAAACCTTTTTGAACCTTCTTTTTCTTATATCTAAAACGGATATTGTATGATATTATAAAGGTTTTGAAAATCAAATGGAATAATAAAAGTGAAAAGATTCATATCTTGCAAATTACATGTATGTTTTATATATACATATGTAAAGAACCATAGCACATGGGAAAGTAGTCCACAGGGTGTGTGGTACAGGTTTATCACACCTATCCCCTCTTCACACTCAGACTTTGACATTTGTTATTCAGAATGACCATGAGAGCACATGTACCCTGCATTTGCCTTAGTAAGAATATGGCTTGGCAAACAAGAAAAAAGATTCTAGTTCTCAAAAGACTTTTTTGCAGGATCTATCTTAGCAAGAGACAATGGACGGAAAGGTTGTGTTCACCATGTTAAAATAAAAAACAAATGGAGACCAGTCATGAAAACTCGCTGAAAAGACAAAACCACCTTAGTCATACAAGCAAAGTTTAATTTAACATGTTTTGCAACACTAACTTGACTTGGATCATTTCTTGCTTATGTCTCTGGAAGTCATAAGCAAAACCCAAATTGTTTCCCAAGGTTGATATGAGGTAACCACTAACCAATTCCTTATCATTTAAGAAAATTCTAATGTTATAACTAATCACTGTGAAGAATAAACAGTCACTGCTTTCTCACTATATAAGCTGCTTTATAACAGTATACCCTTGAGCCTCTTTCCATATTTTGGTTTGAGCGCTCCTGGTTTGCAAACTCTCTTTTTGGTGTGTGTATAATAGACTTTTACTTATTACTATGTTGGTGATTCATTCTGTTATTTCTGAACTTTTGACAGCCTACACCAACCTGCTCTTTGGTTAATGTGTATACTTTGAACTACCTGATTTCTTTTGTTTTACCCATCAGAATGCCAGTCAAAGATGCAAATTCGGTAACCAATCTGAGACTCTCCCTAGGGCCTCAAATTCAGCCCAAAGTTAATTTCACCACTCTTCTTTCTAGTGACTGGAGGAGCTATTGCACACACAAATTTTATTGACTAACCAGTAAATGTCAGAATTTAAGATCTACTGAAACTATAAAAGCAATGCAAACCAAGAGACTAGTTGAAGTCACCAGATCAGAACTACATATAAGCCTATCACTTTTCTGTCCCCTTAGTTCCCTTTTTTGGCTATAGATACTCTAGACATCGATAAGCCAGACTCATGTCAACTATAACACAGAGACAAGAAAGGGTGAGGGAGGGGTCCTCAGAGACCCAGTAATCCTTAGATTTCACAGCTGGGACTTGACCATGTATATTGTCTTTCATAGTCTCAGTAGTGGACAAATAATAGACTTCCAAAGCTATGAGTACCAGAATTCTGCTACACCATTCTTTCTTCTCCTAAATATATATAATTCAACACACACACACACACACACACATACACAAGCAAGGGCAACAATGATAGGGAGTAAAACTTAGAAAAATTAAAAATTAGAAAAATTTTTCTTAAAAATTAGAAAAAGTTCTAATTTCTCCCCTTGATGACTACTTGAATGCCTTATTTTAAAATAGCAAACATATTGGTAACCACCAAAGGGGAAAGGGGGGGGAAGAGATAAATTGTGAATTTGGGATTAACAGACACACACTGCTATGTATAAAATAGATAAAGAAGGACCTACTGTATAGCACAGGGATCTATATTCAATATCTTGTAATAACTTATAGTAGAAAAGAATATGAAAAAGAATATATGTATATATATATACACACACACATATATATATAGCGCAAACTGAATCACTTTGCTGTACACCTGAAACACTGTAAATCAACTAAGCTTCAATAAAATAAAATAAAAAATAAATAAAAATATAAAATAGCAAATAAAATTTCGAAACTAACTCTCATAGTATTTCTGTACCTGCTTTACTGATGACATAGAGCATATGTTTAGGCTCTTAATATACCTAACACTGAGTAGTTTTTGTAGCATTTTATTTTATTGGAGGTTCAAACAAATAATGTTTTAAGGCGATATTTTAATATACTCCCCAGCAAACCCACATTACTCTAAGATCTGGAGTAAAGAGACTCTATCAAAACTCAGATCGAATCCCTAATGGCTTAACAACAAGGGAGTTAGGAAATAAGCCTTTTAAAAAGACTTATATAGAAAGCCAAAATGGATAAGTACTCTCAATAAATATTTAATACGAGAAAGTGTATCTTGTCAAAACCAAGGCTCAATGCTTCTTGCAATATTCTTTGGAATAGCAAAAACTTGAGACAACCTAAACATATTTGAAAATTAGATGGAAAGGAAGCACATTAATCAACTCAATGATAAATATAGACACTACATGATTCATGTTAGAATACACAGATATTATATGGGTCATGTACACTGTCTCTGATACTCCCTAATGGACAACTTTTCAAATCAGATGTTCAATTTCCCCCTGCATTCCTGTTTTTACTTTATTGATACATGTGTGCATGAACTGAAAGGGAAACAGTCAACAATAATTATTTTGTCATATAGAGGTTTTATACTCAAATAGGTAATATTTACTTTGGAAAAATAATAATACTCTCATATAATATGGTTCTCATTTAGTGCACTGGTATCAAATGATGGTCTGAAAAATATCACCTATAAAGTTGAAGGATAAGTGATTGGCATAAAAACTATTTAACTTCAGTGACAAGCTACACATTTAAAAATAGTTTATTTTCCTGGGATACATATTATGAAATATAAATAAGGATTGATGGCAGCCTGAATTAAAAAATCAGTACTCCCCCAGAGAACATTTCAAGCTGTTTGCTACAATCGTTTTTAGTTAGGAAGTGAACTCTATGAACTTGTCTTTCCTTTATTTGGGCAGTGCATGAAAAATGAAATTTAGGGGCCACCAAAGGTTTCCCACATTGTATTGAGAATCCAGTTTCATGCACTACCATGAAAATCCTTAAAGTTCCCCATATTTTAAACAAAAGGTAATATTTAAACGTGTCTACTCACTGAAAATTTCCTGATGATATTGGATGTTTCACAAAAATATCTCAGCAATTTAAATGGTTGGCTTTATTTGGTATCATCAGATAAAGTCAAATAATATCAATATTTAATAATATAGCATAGGTATATGTATACAAACATGTTAAATGGTTTAGATTATATATTGTTCAGTTCAGTTTTATTCTATAACTATAACCAAATAAGTTTCTGACATTTAAAATGGAAGGTATACAAGAAGATCCAAATATATGAATTTTGTACATGAATAAAATTTAAGAAAAGTATAAAATCTGACTTATTTTGAGTCTTAAGATAATAATTTACAAATATTTACTGAGCAACTTCTGAGCGTAGCACGTTGTTCTAGCCGTCATTTTCTCTCCATCTCTCACATGTTCAGTTTTACATATTAACATGTTGAATGAATGCTGAAACCGGGTTTGGAAATTAGCCTAATGGAACATGGGAAATAATTGGCCTAAGTTGTCTTATCTGGTAGATCACAAAATAAGTGGTTCCAGAGAAGTATCTAGTGGAATGTGACTACTTGAAATCTAAATATAAATTCTGAATTAGGCTTCATACATTAATAGATAAGGTGTATTTGAGATCCTTGAAAAATTGTATTTTAAAATGTAAAAGTCAAAAAAATCATCAGTGCATTCATAGTATTTTTGGAGAGGTATTAATAATTCATTTCCAATAGATGTAACTTCTCAAGGAAACTGAATTATTTCTTTCTATCACCCGGTTAAAATAACAGTATCACCATGAGACTAAATTAAACTAATATAGATAACATTTTATTTAATTTAATAGTTATTAGGGCATAAAGTATAAATAATTGGATGCTACATATGAAGGACTAGTTACTCCAAGAATACATATGTAAAGCTAATATTTTAACCAGGTATAGGAATTAGAAATGGAAATGGGGTTCTGATACTAAAAAAATATTAAATTAAAAAATTTTAAAAATAAGTTAGAGAAGTAGTTTAATTACATTCCTGGAAACTCTGAGTCTACATGGAATCAGTTATAAACATTTATCAGCTCAAAACCATAAAGTATTTAATAATAATAATGGGTGTAAAACTGGGTAATAAAGGTCGATGGATATATTTCTCAAAAGTCCATAATAACTTTATTGAACTAGAATAAATCAGTGTTTTTCTCAGTATTAGGAAAGATCTAAGAGAATCCTTTTAATCTAAAAATCTTTCTAATCTAATGATAGAAAGGATCTAATGAAAAAAATATATCTTATAATACGGAACTCTGCCTTTTTTCATCCTTCAACTTTCATTCTGTGATCTTTCTTTAGAAGTTGCTGCACTACAGCACATCGGAAATTATGGCACATCCCGGGTATTTTGGAAGTCTGATTTTAGAGTTAGGCAGAGATCACTGACCCAATACAGGGACTGCATTCTAACTGGAAACAAAAGTGAATTTAAGGGGAATTGTCAGGTCACAGGAATGTAAACAAATAAACGCTGGATATTTTTTTCCTTTTCTTGATGTCATTATCTTGTATTCTTTTGAAGGATTCTATCAGTGCTCTTCCACAAATTATTCACACAGTGGCACTGTTAGAAAAGGTTGTAAGAAAGCTTGAGGGTAAGAATATAAATGTCTCTGAAGTAATGCTGACTCACGGTGGCATGTGGATTATTCTGTTTGTATTATGACTTCCTTTGTCATTAAAGCAACTTTCCTATGAAAAATTACAGACTGGGCTTAATAAATATTTTAAATGCTACTGAGCTTGTCCATTGCCTTTTGTCTCTGACATTATTAAAGCCATCAATTTCTCTTTAACTTTATCCCAAAGCAATCTTTTTATATTCATGACATTCACACTGCCTCTTGTCAATATTACAAAACTCTCTGATCACATTATTGCAGCTTTCATAAAAGTGTAGAGGATGCAACAAATGTTAGAGGCAAAATATAAATTAACAGCAACACACTTATGGTCATAAACTTTTCTGATTTTTTTTATTATTAGATCTTCCTATTTTCCTACAGTATTGTAATAAATCACAACTGTTTAAGCCATTTTGAAAGGGACAGCAGTTCATCCTAGTTAAATTAACTCAGAGCTATTATACTAATCCTTAAAATTAGTGGCCCTTTTAATCCCCAATTTCAAAGTCTCAAAAGCCACCATTTTCAAAAATGCTCTCTGAAACTCAAAAGATAACTAAAGTATTCAAAATAATAATACATAGGATGCTGTGTTTCTAAATCTATGAAAAAAATAAAAGAGGAATTAATGAAAAAAATAAAGTTAATGCTGTCATGATGGATGCTTTTTTTTCCTTAGACTTTTTGATTTAATATATACATAATTTAAATAATTTGTCCAGAAATCTCAAATTAATTATTTGAGGCAGGGACTGTACAGTGGATATATTATAATAAACCCACCTAACCTGAAAATTTGAATGCATTTCTAACACTTACTCTATGCTCTAAGGAGTAAAATATCCAGTTTCTGTGAGTCTCACTTTCCCCATTCATAAAATTTGAAACCATTTCTAGGATTACATGGATTAAAGGAAACAATGTATGGCAAGTTCCCAACACACTGCTAGACCCAAGTCAGAAGGAAAATGTTAGGTGTCTAAACCCACACACTTCACTTCCCAGAAATAATTTTTTTTTGCCTGTTACAAATAGAATGACCGAAGCTTCATAGGAGAAATGGCAAATGCATATAATTTCGCTAGGCAATACCAATTGATTGCACTTCTTGGAGATCTAAACTACAGGTAGCCTAAATCCATGTATGAGTTCAACAGAGTGAAAACTATAGTCGATCAGCAATATCTGCCAAAACTAGAGAAAAGGAAATGAAAGCAAGACAACATTTTGCCAACCTGCTTAATGTTAAAGATGCAAATATAAACCCTATCTAAATACAATACAATTTATCCAGAAAAATTCTAAACAGATCAGGTGTATCTTCTAAGCTTTTCCTCAATCACATTTGCACCCACTTAGTCACAGAACTAGTAAGTGTATGTATACTCTGCAAAAAAACATTTTTTGTGTGACTGGGAAGTAAAAAACAATTGCGTTAGTTAGAGCTTAAAAAGATAAGGAAAATGTATGTCATTCAATATAATTAAAATATGTGGCAAAAATATATATGATTTTGGAATTTGGAAAAATTCATAATTTTTCTTACAGCTATTAACTCCAGCTAGCCTTATCTTCTTCTGTCATTTGTGTAAGAAATTAAAGAACTTGAAGAATATGGTAAAACTCTAAAATATAAAGCACCTTGCATCAAACAGGATTAGTCAGGAGACAGATTTTAGATCACAACCTGGAACTAATCAGCTATGTGATTTTGAGAGACTTAGTCCAACTCTTTCGGTTCCTGTTTCTTCATTTGAAAAGTGAACATTATAATAATGTGTGATGGTACTTTAAAATATAAAATGCCTTTGCAGATGGAGAAATGAATTCATGATAACACTGTTAGTGCAAGAGTGGATAAAAATCTTTTCAATAGAGATGATGAAAATTACAAATATTAAACAATTTTTTTCAGGGTTTTTTAATTGAAAACTGATTTATATAAAAATTTAGCTAGTCTACAATTCCATGCAAGCTATATATTTTTACTGTAAGTTGAGCTCCAGTTTTATCAACATGAAGTAATTTCTTAAGAAACTACCTAATGGATCTTAGAACAATTTTTAAATATGCTAACATACTGAGGAATATAAATATAATTTCCTAATTGCAGGATGAGCTTTTCGATAGAAATTGTAAATGCAATCTACCTGTAGTTGGAGATAGTCATGTAAAAGTAAGCCATAATATTAACTTATTAAAAATGTGCAGATACTTCATTTGAAAAGACACTCTTGAATAAAGCAGCAGTAAACTTTGTTTTCAACAAGCATTATGTTATGTATAGTTTAACCATGACAAAGGTCAAAAGAAATCCTTAAGTTACAAAATTACAAAAAAACACTGTAGCCTTAAAAATTATGTAAGAATCATACTGATCATGATGCTTATTATACAAAGAGAATATACATGACTATTTCTTTTTTTTTTTTTTTTTTTTTTTTTTTTTT
>NC_041220.1:5181876-5232362 GCF_002837175.3 Physeter macrocephalus
GCTGCGGAGCACAGGCTCCGGACACGCAGGCCCAGCAGCCATGGCTCACGGGCCCAGCCGCTCCGCGGCATGCGGGATCCTCCCAGACCGGGGCGCAAACCCGGCCCCCCTGCATCGGCAGGAGGACGCACAACCACTGCGCCACCAGGGAAGCCCGATGACTATTTCTTTTAAAACGTTATTATTTAATTTTCATCATTTTTCACTGTTAAGTTGAATAGGATTTTTGTTTTAATTTTTCATATGTGTAAAACAAAATCGTGGCATACATATAAATTTGCTAACTCTAAACAGAAGAAAATTATGCTCTTTTAGACAATGTCTTTGATAATTTTCAGAATATCCCCTAACTAATGGACAGTGTCCTAGTTTTGTATTGTTTATCCCCTAGTATAAACCTATTGATTTTACTCATAGAGCAGCCACAGTCAAAATCTATCCCTGTCGTATCCAAGTCCATGGACCACATGAAACCAGACCAATCAGGGCTGGAGGTCCACATTTAACAAGTACAGCCATGTGTACCACGTGTACCTGGAAACTTCCTAAGGTTTCTGAGTCTCAGTTTCTTCAACAATCAAATTAGCATACTTATAAAAATTACCTCCAAAGATTTTTGAGTGAAAAAAAAAAAAAAGAGATCACATATATAGAAAAGTCATTAAAAAATGCTAAAAAATATAAATTACTCATTCATGTTAACTATAATTTATCTCTTTTTAATTTCTTCCATATTACTGATTTCCTAATATACCACATATTTATTTTTTAAATACATAATATAGAGAAGCATGTAAAATATTAACTGTCTCCCTCACCACAGATTTCTGATATGAACAGTTTTAACTTTCCAATGTAGTCTAAGTTTTACTTCTATCCTTATACAATATATATGTACAATTTTGTTTCCTAATATGAACTTATTCTCTAAATATTTATTTGGATTTCTTTCATGTCAGATATCTTAAACATATTTTAGGACAATATATGTAAATTAGCTCATTATATTTACTATATTAATATTTCACATTATGACTTTATGATAATTTATTCATCCATTTTAATATTGATTATTCAGGAGTCACAGTTTTACACTATTATATGCAATTGTGCATAAAGACCATCCTTGTACTTACATACTGTTGCTTTCATTGTTTTAGATTAGCTGAATCAATTAATTGTTACATTAAAAAAATACATGAATTTAAAATTGGATGGGTAATTCTAGGTTACTAAAGTAATGTTTGTAGGAATCCCATCTCCCAAAAGTAACCAGTGTATGAGGGTTCAGTTTCCACAAATTTATCTTAAGTAGATGCTATTTTTTTTAACATCTTTATTGGAGTTTAATTGCTTTACAATGGTGTGTTAGTTTCTGCTTTATAACAAAGTGAATCAGCTATACAATATACATATATCCCCATATCTCCTTCCTCTTGTGTCTCCCTCCCACCCTCCCATCCCCCCCTCTAGGTGGTCACAAAGCACTGAGCTGATCTCCCTGTGCTATGTGGCTGCTTCCCACTAGCTATCTATTTTAATTTTGGTAGTATATATAAGTCCATGCCACTCTCTCACTTCGTCCCAGCTTACCATTCCTCCTCCCCGTGTCCTCAAGTCCATTCTCTACGTCTGCGTCTTTATTCCTGTCCTGCCCCTAGATTCTTCAGAACCCTTTTTTTTTTTTTTTAGATTCCATATATATATGTGTTAGCATAGAGTATTTGTTTTTCTCTTCCTGACTTACTTCAGTCAGTATGACAGAGTTTAGGTCCATCCACCTCACTACAAATAACTCAATTTCATTTCTTTTTATGGCTGAGTAATATTCCATTGTATATACGTGCCACATCTTCTTTATCCATTCATCTGTCGATGGACACTTAGGTTGCTTCCATGTCCTGGCTATTGTAAATAGTGCTGCAATGAATATTGTGGTACGTGTCTCTTTTTGAATTATGGTTTTCTCAGGGCATATGCCCAGTAGTGGGATTGCTGGGTTGTATGGTAGTTATTTTTTTAGTTTTTTAAGTAACCTCCAAACTGTTCTCCATAGTGGCTGTATCAGTTTACATTCCCACCAACAGTGCAAGAGGGTTCCCTTTTCTCCACACCCTCTGCAGCATTTATTGTCTGTAGATTTTTTGATGATTACCATTTTGACTGGTGGGAGGTGATACCTCATTATAGTTTTGATTTGCATTTCTCTAATGATTAGTGATGTGAGCATCCTTTCATGTGTCTGTTGGCCATCTGTATATCATCTTTGGAGAAATGTCTATTTAGGTCTTCTACCCATTTTGGGATTGGTTTCTTTGTTTTTCTGATATTGAGCTTCATGAGATGCTTGTATATTTTGGAGATTAATCCTTTGTCAGTTGCTTCATTTGCAAATATTTTCTCCCATTCTGAGGGTTGTATTTTGGTCTTGTTTATGGTTTCCTTTGCATAGTCATTTTCACAATGTTGACACTTCCAATCCAAGAACATGGTATATCTCTCCATCTGTTGGTATCATATTTAATTTCTTTCATCGGTGTCTTATGGTTTTCACATACAGGTCTTTTGTCTTCTTAGGTGGGTTTATCCCTAGGCATTTTACTCTTTTTGTGGAAATGGTAAATGAGAGCGTTTCTTTAATTTCTCTTTCAGATTTTTCATCATTAGTGTATAGGAATGCAAGAGATTTCTGTGCATTAATTTTGTATCCTGCTACTTTACCAAATTCATTGTTTAGTTCTAGTAGTTTTCTGGCAGCATCTTTAAGATTCTCTAGATATAGTATCATGTCACCTGTAAATACTGACAGCTTTAGTACTTCTTTTCCCATTTAGATTCCTGTTATTCTTTTTCTTCTTTGATTGCTGTTGCTAAAACTTCCAAAACTATGTTGAAAAATAGTGATGAGAGTGGGCAACCTTGTCTTGTTCGTGATCTTAGTGGAAATGGTTTCAGTTTTTCACTATTGAGAATGATGTTGGCTGTGGGTTTGTCATATATGGCCTTTATTAAGTTGAGATAAGTCCACGCTAGGCCTGCTTGGTCGAGGGTTTTTATCATAAATGGCTGTGGAATTCTGTGGAAAGTTTTTCCTACATCTATTGAGATAGTCATATGGTTTTTATTCTTCAGTTTGTTAATACGGTGTATTACATTGATTGATATGCATATATTGAAGAATCCTTGTATTCCTGAGATAAACTCCACTTGATCATGGTGTAAGATCCTTTTAATGTGCTGTTGGATTCTGTTTGCTAGTATTTTGTTGAGGATTTTTGCATCTATGTTCATCAGTGATATTGGCCTGTAGTTTTCTTTCTTTGTGACATCTTTTTCTGGTTTTGGTATAAGGGTGATGGTGGCCTCACAGAATGAGTTTGGGAGTGTCCTTCCCTCTGCTATTTTTTTGGAACAGTTTGAGAAGGATAGGTGTTAGCTCTTCTCTAAATGTTTGATAGAATTCACTTGTGAAGCCTTCTGGTCCTGGGCTTTTGTTTGTTGGAAGATTTTTAATCACAGTCTCAAATTCAGTGTTTGTGATTGGTCTGTTCATATTTTCTATTTCTTCCTGGTTCAGTCTCGGAAGGTTGTGCTTTTCTACGAATTTGTCCATTTCTTGCAGGTTGTCCATTTTACTGGCATATAATTGATTGCAGTAGTCTCTCATGATCCTTTGTATTTCTGCAGTGACAGTTCTTACTTCTTCGTTTTCACTTCTAATTCTATTGATTTGAGTCTTCTCCCTTTTATTCTTGATGAGTCTGGCTAATTGTTTATCATCTTTTTTATCTTCTCAAAGAAGCAGATATTAGATTTATTGATCTTTCCTATTGTTTCCTTCATTTCTTTTTCATTTATTTCAGATCTGATGTTTATGATTTCTTTCCTTCTGCTAATTTTTGGGGTGTTTTGTTCTTGTTTCTCTAATTGCTTTAGGTGTAAGGTTAGGTTGTTTATTTGAGATGTTTCCTGTTTCGTAGGATTGTATTGCTGTAAACTTCCCTCTTAGAATTGCTTTTGCTGCATCCCATAATTTTTGGGTTGTTGTGTTTTCATTGTCATTTGTTTCTAGGTATTTTTTGATTTCCTCTTTGATTTCTTCAGTGATCTCTTGGTTATTAAGTAGTGTATTGTTTAGCTTCCATGTGTTTGTAATTTTTACAGAATTTTTCCTGTAATTGCTATCTAGTCTCATAGTGTTGTGGTCAGAAAAGATACTTGATACAATTTCAATTTTTTTTAATTTATCAAGGCTTGATCTGTGACCCAAGATAGGATCTACTTTGGAAAGTGTTCCATAAGCACTTGAGAAGAAAGTATATTCTGTTGTTTTTGGATGGAATGTCCTATAAATATCAATTAAGTCCATCTTGTTTAATGTATCTTTTTTTTTTTTTTTTTTTTTTTTGCAGAACATGGGCC
This sequence comes from Physeter macrocephalus, assembly GCF_002837175.3. NCBI lineage: Eukaryota > Metazoa > Chordata > Mammalia > Artiodactyla > Physeteridae > Physeter > Physeter macrocephalus. The sequence continues at coordinate 5,186,299 of NC_041220.1, forward strand.
TCTCACTGTTGTGGCCTCTCCCGTTGCAGAGCACAGGCTCCGGATGCGCAGGCTCAGTGGCCATGGCTCACGGGCCTAGCCGCTCCGCGGCATGTGGTCTTCCCAGACCTGGGCAAGGTGTAGTGTCCCCTGTTTCGGCAGGCGGACTCTCAACCACTGCGCCACTAGGTAAGCCCTAATGTATCTTTTAAAGCTTGTGTTTCCTTATTTATTTTCACTTGGGATGATCTGTCCATTGTTGAAAGTGGGGTATTAAAGTCCCCTACTATGATTGTGTTACTGTCGATTTCCCCTTTTATGGCTGTTAGCATTTGCCTTATGTATTGAGGTACTCTTATGTTGGGTGCATAAATATTTACAATTGTTCTATCGTCTTCTTGGATTGATCCCTTCATCATTATGTAGTGTCCTTCTTTGTCTCTTTTAATAGTCTTTATTTTAACGTCTATTTTGTCTGATTTGAGAATTGCTACTCCAGCTTTCTTTTGATTTCCATTTGCATGGAATATCTTTTCCATACCCTCACTATCAGTCAGTATGTGTCCCTAGATCTGAAGTGGGTCTCTTGTAGACAGGGTATATACAGGTCTTCTTTTTGTATCCATTCAGCCAGTCTATGTCTTGGTTGGAGCATTTAATGTTCCTTTTACCATTTTCTTAATTGTTTTGGGTTTGTTATTGTAGGTCTTTTCCTTCCTTTGTGTTTCCTGCCTAGAAAAGTTCCTTTAGCATTTGTTTTAGAGCTGGTTTGGTGGTGGTGAATTCTCTTAGCTTTTGCTTGTCTCTAAAGGTTTTAATTTCTGCGTGGAATCTGAATGAGATCCTTGCTGGGTAGAATAATCTTTGTTGTAGGTTTTTCCCTTCCATCACTTTAAGTACGTCCCGCCGCTTCCTTCTGGCTTGCAGCGTTTCTGCTTAAGATCTGCTGTTAAACTTATGTTGTTTCCCTTATATGCTATCTGTTGTTTTTCCCTTTCTGCTTTTAATATTTTTTTGTATTTAATTTTTGATAGTTTTATTAATTTGTGTCTTGGCATGTTTCTCCTTGGATTTATCCTGTATGGGACTCTCTGTGCTTCCTGGACTTGATTGACTATTTCCTTTCCCATATTAGGGAAGTGGTCTACTGTAATCTCTTCAAATATTTTCTCAGTCCCTTTCTTTATCTCTTCTTCTTCTGATATCCCTATAATTTGAATGTTGGTGCATTTAATGTTGTCCCATACATCTATGAGACTGTCCTCAATTCTTTTCATTGTTTTTTCTTTATTCTGATCTGCAGTAGTTTTTTCCACTATTTTATCTTCCAAGTCACTTATCCATTCTTCCGCCTCAGTTATTCTGCTATTGATTCCTTCTAGAAAATTTTTAATTTCATTTATTGTGTTGTTCATCATTGTTTGTTTATTGTTTAGTTCTTCTAGGTACTTGTTAAACGTTTCTTGTATTTTCTCCATTCTATTTCCAAGATTTTGGATCATCTTTACTATCATTACTCTGAATTCTTTTTCAGGTAGACTGCCTATTTCCTCTTCATTTTCTTGGTCTGGTGGGTTTTTACCTTGATCCTTCATCTGCTGTGTGTTTCTGTTTCTTCTCATTTTACTTAACTTACTGTGTTTGGGGTCTCCTTTTCGCAGGCTGCAGGTTCGTAGTTCCCGTTGTTTTTGGTGTCTGCCCCCAGTGACTGAGGTTGGTTCAGGGGGTTGTGTAGGCTTCCTGGTGGAGGGGACTGGTGCCTGTGTTCTGGAAGATGAAGCTGGATCTTGTCTTTCTGGTGGGCAGGACCACATCCAGTGGTGTGTTTTGGGGTGTCTGTGAAATTATTATGATTTTAGCCAGCCTCTCTGCTATTGGGTGAGGTTGTGTTCCTGTCTTGCTAGTTGTTTGGTATAGGGTGTCCAGCACTGTTGCTTACTGGTCTTTGAGTGGAGTTGAGTCTTTGCATTGAGATTGAGATCTCTGTTAGTGCTTTCGCCATTTGATATTACATGGGGCTGGGAGGTCTGTTGTGGACCAATGTCCTGAACTCGGCTCTTCCACCTCAGAGGCATAGGCCTGACACCTGGCCAGAGCACAAAGATCCTGTCAGCCATACAGCTTGGAAGAAAAGGGAGAAAGAAAGAAAGAAAAAAATAAATAAAGAAAAGAAAATAAAATTTATTGAAATAAAAAATAATTATTAAAAATAAAAAAACATTAAAAAGTAATAAAAAAATAAAAAAGAAAGAAAGAAAGAAAAATGAGGGCAACCAAACCAAAAAACGAATCCACCTATGATAACAAGCACTAAAAACTATACTAAAAAAAAAAAAAGAAAAAAAAAAGGACAGACAGAACCCTAGGACCAATGGTAAAACAAAGCTATACAGACAAAATCACACAGAGAGGCATACTCATACACACTCAGAAAAAGAGAAAAAGGAAAAAATATATATATATTGTTGCTCCCAAAGTCCACTTCCTTAATTTGGGATGATTCGCTGTCTATTCAGGCATTCCACAAATGCAGGTACATCAAGTTGATTGTGAAGATTTAATCTGCTGCTCCTGAGGCTGCTGGGAGGGATTTCCCTTTCTCTTCTTTGTTCGCACAGCTCCCGGGGTTCAGCTTTGGATTTGGCCCCGCCTCTGTGTGTAGGTCACCTGAGGGCGTCTGTTCTTCGCTCAGACAGGACGGGGTTAAAGGAGCAAGGAGCGGCTGATTCGGGGGCTTTGGCTCACTCAGGCCTGGGGGAGGGAGGGGCACGGATGTGGGGCGAGCCTGCGGCGGCAGAGGCCAGCATGACGTTTCACCAGCCTGAGGTGCACCGTGTGTTCTCCCGGGGAAGTTATCCCGGGATCACAGGACCCTGGCAGCGGCGGGCTTCACAGGCTCCCAAGAGGGGAGGCGTAGATGGTGACCTGTGCTTGAACACAGGCTTCTTGGTGGCGGCAGCAGCGGCCTTAGCGTCTCATGCCTGTCTCTGGGGTCCGCGCTGATAGTCGTGGCTTGCGCCCGTCTCTGGAGCTCCTTTAAGCAGCGCTCTTAATCCCCTCTCCTCGTGCACCAGGAAAGAGAGAGGCAAGAAAAAGTCTTTTGCCTCTTCGGCAGCTCCAGACTTTCCCAGACTCCCTCCCGGCCAGCCGTGGCGCACTAGCCCCCTTCAGGCTGCGTTCATGCCGCCAACCCCAGTCCTCTCCCTGCGATCCCACAGAAGCCCGAGCCTCAGCTCCCAGCCCCCGCCCGCCCCAGCGGGTGAGAAGACAAGCCTCTCGGGCTGGTGAGTGCTGGTCGGCACCAATCCTCTGCGGGAATCTCTCCGCTTTGCCCTCCGCACCCCTGTGGCTGTGCTCTCCTCTGTGGCTCTGAAGCTCCCCCCTCCGCCACCCACTGTCTCCACCCGTGAAGGGGCTTCTAGTGTGTGGAAACCTTTCCTCCTTCACGGCTCTCTCTCACTGGTGCGGGTCCCGTCCCTATTCTTTTGTTTCTGTTTCTTCTTTTTTCTTTTGACCTACCCAGGTACGTGGGGAGTTTCTTGCCTTGTGGGAGGTCTGAAGTCTTCTGCCAGCATTCAGTAGGTGTTCTGTAGGAGTTGTTCCACATGTAGATTTATTTCTGATGTATTTGTGGGGAGGAAGGTGATCTCCACATCTTACTCCTCCGCCATCTTGAAGGTGAGTAGATGCTATTAATCACTTTAATTTGGCAAATGATTCCTCATTTTGAATAAATTGGGTTTTATTGATTACTACATGGGTATGTTTTCATATACTCATTAGCTACTTTGATTTCTTCTACAAATGGCCTATTTGTAGCCTTTGCCCTTATTTGTGCCATAAATGTCTTATTTCCTCTATTAGTTTTGAGTAATTACAATACAGAATATTTTAATTTAACCCATCAGACATCTCTTTCAGTATGGAATTTCTTGTCTTGTTACAGAAATACACATACACACCGCCATCCATAGTTATATAAATATTTTCCTAAATAATAAACTCCTAATATTTACTTTATTTTTTTAACCCAATTATACTTGAGATTAAATTACAATCTAGTTTACAATCCAATTTCCAGTTAGATTTTTAACTTTTTTGTGTGTGTAAAGAAACATAATTGTCTTTCAGTAATTTAATTTTTTACATATCACACAGAATGAAGCAATATAGTCTCCAGAATTTGATATTCTTTCTTCTTCTTACAGTTATAGATAATAATGCTTCAATCACTATATATATTTTCATAATACATTTTATGTTTATTTTTATTTGATACATCACATTTACACACACACATATATATATGTATATTCATACCTAAAATAATTTTACACATAACCAAATTGCATCTTTCTGGTATTCTATCCACCCTATGAATCTATACCATATTCTTTGGTTAATGTAGCTTTAAAATAAACTTTAATATTCCTTATAACAAGTTCATTCAAACCAGTGTTCATTTTGTCAGTTCTTTTTTGGTAATTTTCCCAAAATTATTCTTTTATTGGAAGAAAGGGTAGGGGCAGAAAGAGAAAGAAAGGAGGCTATGTAGGGAGGAAGAGAAGAAGACAGAAAAGAAACAAAGGAGAAAGGAACGAGAGACAAACCCTTTGGAATTCTGGCTGAAATGGCCTTAAACTTATAATTAAAGAAGGCATTATTATTTTAATATATCCCAATCTGGGAACATGGTACATTATTTTATTTATTTATATTATTTTTAAGTCCTTCAATAACATTTTATGATTTTCTTAAGTTAGAGTCTGAATTTTTCCTAAACATTTTTTCCTTGTACCTTTTCTTTTTTTGCTGCTAAGTGTGTTTTACATACAGGCACAGATATGTGGCTGAGTCCTATTTTTATTTTAGTTACAATACTTTTAGATTTTGATCTCTTGGGTTTCAGAGGTAAACCATCACATCATCTTCAAATATATATTAAAATTTGTCTATTTTGTAATATGTATGTTTTTCAAATCCTAAACAATTTAAATAGTAGTGGAGAGGGATGATAAACTATAGCCTCATCTTGTTTTAATGCTAAAGAAAAAACATTTATCATATCAAAAGGATGTCCTTTATGATATTAGTTATCATTATAAAAATAAGCATTATAAAGTATAGCCTGATTCCTTTGATACCTAATTTAGAATGTTTAAAATGGTATTTTCATTTTATCAGATACTTTCAGCACCTACTATTGTAAGATATTTTTAAAACCAATCTTATTGTGGTCAAATATATGTTGTAAAAAAATTGGTAAAAGGACAGCACTAATGCTACAGCCATCCAGCCATCATCTGTCTGTAATCTAAATACAACATACATACCTCAAACATACTGAATTATTAAAATCTTTTTTCTTAGATTTTATTCAGTTTATCTGTCAAATTATTTTATAAGTATACATTAAAGTTCTCACCATTGTTATAGTTTTATCAGGAAATCCTTTGATTCTTAAATTTTGCTTGATGCAATTTTATTCTATACATTAGGTACCTAAAAGGTTTTGACACTTACCTGATCTGCATATGTTCATTACCATCAGAAAACATTTTTCTTTTTTCCAGCCAATAGGTTTAGCATAAATAATACTTTAGCTAATATACAGTACCAGTGATTTTATTTTTATTTTCTACATATGCATTGACTTTATTACCAATATATATTTAGGAGTTTTTTGTAACTCTTACACAGCTATTTTTTTTTTTGTACAAGAGTTTTTGATTGATGCAGAAATTCCACCTACATATATCAATTGTGATAAACGTATTTGTTTTAATTTTTCCATATTATTTTATACTTGTAATGTATTACACATTGTTGCTGTTTACTCCTTTTTTCTGACTTTTTCTTTATTGCACTTGTAAAGTTCCTTTGTGTTCCTTCTACTTCAATTCTGCTATTGTGAACAGGAATTAAATAACAGCTACTTCCAACTCAAGATATGAAAACATCTCCATCCAAAACAGAATTTTAGAATTTCTTTGCTTCCTCATTTCTATTGTTCCCCATATCCATTCCTAACCTAAATGTGGGAAAAGTGAAACAGGACCAACAAAAACTCTGACTCAGTTACATACTGGAGCTGAGAATCCTTTTATTTTCCTGTTCTACCAAGGGCTTAGAATTTGGAGATCTACAAATTGTCCAAGGCAGAGGCAAATATGTGACTGTACAGAGAAGTGATCAAATTTGTAATCACACTGACTTGTGTCATCCCTCACATCTCCTGCTACTTATATGGTCACACCCATGAATGGAGGCTTCTACTTCTCCTCCACTCATGGAAGAGAAATTATATATTATCCTTCTGTATTAAAATTATTGATGACTTACATATACACCTTATGAAAATTAACTCAAAATGGATTGTAAACTTAAGTGCAGAATGTAAAACTATAAATCTTTTAAGAAAACATATAGGAAAATTTCTTCAGTATTTAGGACTTAGCAAGTAATTCTTAAACTAGACACCAAAAACACTATCCATAAAAGAAAAAATTGATAAATTGGACTTTAGCAAAATTAAAATCATTTCCTCTGGAAAAGACTCTATGATGTAGATCAAAAGATAGTCTGCAGAGTAGGAGAGAATATTTATAAACCAGACATGCAACAAAAAGCTAGTACATAGAATAAAGAACTATCAAAACTTGACAGTTAAAAAAACACAACTAGTCCAATTAGAAAATGGGCAAAAGACATGAGAGGACATTTTACTGCAAATGATATCAGATGGCAAATAATCATATGAAAAGGTGTTTGTTTAATTAACCATCAGGTAAGCACAAATTAATATGAATATAAGACATCATCACACGCCTATCAGTATGGCTAAAATAGAACTAGTGATAATGCCAGATACTGCTGAGGATGCAGAGAAACTCAATCACTCATACATTGCTAGTGAGAATATACAATGGTGTGAGCGCTTTGTTAGTTTCTGAAAAACATCTAAACATGCAACTATAATATGACTCAACAACTAACCATCTGAGTCTTTATCCCAGAGAAATGAAATTTATGTTCACATAAAAAACTGTGCATGAATATTTTTGCAGCTTTATTTGTAACAGACAACAGCTGGAATTATCCTAGATGTCCTTCAACAGGTGAATAGTTAAAGAAACTCTGGAACATGCATATCATGGACTACTATTCAGCAATAAAAAAGAACAAATTATTGATACACACAACAACGTAGATGAATCTATAAATACACGATACATTCGCATGATTGAATGTTTAAAAAGATAGGAAAAATATACCATGAAAAGTCTCCCTCTCATGTCTATCTCTCAGGTATCTAGTCTCCCTCTCTCCAGAGGCAACTAATAAATTTTACCAGCTTCTCATGCATTCTGACAGAGATATTACATATGTGTGTGTATATATATGTGTGTGTGTGTATATAGAGAGCTATCTATATATATAGATATATAATTATATACATTATATGTAGATTCTATCTATCATCTATCTTTCTATCTAATCTATCTATCTACCTGGATTTGTTGCAGGATTCTGACCTTACACACTTCAATTGTATGAGCTGAGTAAACAGCCTCTGTTAGACTGTTGTCTTCCTCTCTGTTTCTGTAGCTTAAGTTCACAGGGCAGACAGTTAAGAAGGGAAGATAGATGTAAAGTGTAAGAATAGGGAAATCCATAGAAACAGAAAATAGATCAGTGGTTTTCAGGGGCTGGAAAGTTGGGGGTGAATGCCAAGTGCCTGCTAATTAGCACAGGGTTACTTTTTGGGTTGGTGAAAAAGTTGTGGAATTAGTGATGATGGTTGCACAATTCTGGTGATACCCCCAAACCATGCTAAATTGTACACTTTAGAAAGGCTAATTTTATGGTATGAGAATTATAACTCAAAAAAATATAAAGAAAAAAAAGGAGAAAAGAAGGGAAGAACAGTGAGAACAATATATTACATTTCTGTGGGAAAAAAGTTTAAAAAAATATTAATAGTGGCTTCGTAATGTCTCAGTTTGGCTGGGCTGAACTTCATTTCCAAGAATTCCCTTTCTTGTATGTTTCCAGTTAGGGTGTGGCAAAAGAGTAACTATAATTTTAGTTTTGTCCAAGGTTTGGGGGGCAGAAGCAAGCAAAGGGCATTTGGAATATTGGAGCAGCGCACTGTGTGATCTAGTAGCTCGCACGCAGGGCTGCAGAACTGGGGTGGGTGTGGCTAGTGTGGGGCCCCCCTCAGCTTCTCTGGTTCCCGCGCATGGCGTGCATTGGGTTCTGTACAGTCTCAGGACACTCACCCCATCAAGGCTGGAGCAGTGAGCATGGACGTGGGCACCAGGCCAGGATCCTGGGTTCCCCTTCATGCTCACAGGTGTGTATTTTCCTTGCTCTTCCCAACTTTACATCCATTTTCCCTTCTCCAATTCTCTCAGTTCTGTTCCATTGATCTTTGTGTCTATCCTATGCCAGTATCACACCATCTTGATTATTGTAACTTTGTAGTACCATTATATTTTGCTCATCATACATTTCTCTGTTTAGGATAATATCTGATCAATGGCAGCAAAGTGTTTTGAGGGAAAGGCAGGTTGTACTCAATATATGGGAGGCTGGACATCAAAAATGATAGTAAACTCCTCTAGGAAGAATATAACTATCATTTGTTCACTACTGGGTCCTCAGCATCCAGCATGGTAGATAATAGATCTCAACCTGCAGTTATAAAGTAGATAAATTACATGCATGTGAGTCATTGAATGAATGAGAGCTTGATATCAGCTTTATGTTCTGTCACCATCATAACATGCTGGGGGGGGGCAGCTAATGTCACCTCAGCCTTCATTTTAATTCCTCCCTGTTAAGTCTCTACTTGACTTTATTGTTTCTGCTCTTGTCAGTCACATTGCTTCCTCTGCTGCTGTTAATCCTTGGGCAATTGTCACCTGCAACATATAATCTGACCATACCCTAGAGGTCAGCACTGCTTTCTGCTCCTTTCTTCTCTGTAATCTTGTCACTTATTAGTAGATATATATTTTAACCTAACTCTTTTAAACTATTCAATTTCACCCTGATAATTTAGCCAGACAGCATATAGATTGTTCTAGTCGGTTGTACTGTATTGAGAATAGCCAATCTAATTTAAGCGTTTTCCAAATAGTAGGCTATTATTATATATAATAAAATCAAAATTATAAAGAAAAATAAATATTAAAATGGTCAGAGTGCATCCAAAGGAGTACATATGCAAATTTTTACATCTTAAAAATATTTTGTGCATATTAAAAGAGAATAAAGACAATATTTCCTCTTTCACTACATAGATATTTCTTGCTTAAAATTTTTAGCAGAAAACAAATATTTAATATTAAATTTAATTTTCTTCAATGATTAAATGAATAACAACCCAACTACACTTAAACCCATAACCAATATTTATTATCAAAGGTGTCACATTATTAACCATATATACATACACACACATGCATATACACACACGAACACACATATGCAAACACACATACACACATATTATTTTAACACAGTTCCAGTATTTGATGTGACACAATAATAATTTAAAATAGTCATAACAGTAAGGAATTATTATTTTTGGAGCTATATATTCCAAAGTAAGAGTTTTCATTTTCTTTAAGAAGAAACTGTAGTTTTCAGTTTTATCAATAGATGGCACTACTATTTACTGTATTTTTTGGAGACACTATAACAAAACACTTGCTAAAATACATCAGTTGATTAAATAATATATTTTCTTCCTTCTGCAAAACTTACCTTCAATAAAAAATGTATTATTTCCTTGACATAATGATGTGTTATTTTAAAATATTCACTTTCAAAAGTGATACAATTTAATGTAATTTTATTTTATTTTTTAATTAATTTTTATTGGAGCATAGTTGATTTATAATGTTGTGTTAGTTTCTGCTGTACAGCAAAGTGAGTCAGTTATACATATACATATATCCACTCTTTTTTAGATTCTTGATACTTACAATTTTAATACATGATAATTACTGTCAAATGCATTGTTATCATCCACAAAATATACCAGATATTTTCTAAGAAAAATTTTTATTATTAATTTTTTAAGACATTCTGACTTATGGTGGCATTTGTGGGGGAAATGTCTGTTGTAGTTGTCAGAGTGGGGTTATCATTGGATGTTTTGCTTGCTTATTACTTGTTTTTATTTTCAAATAATCAATGGTCTTAAGTCAAAAGTGAGGAAACTCTTAAAATTTAATAGCATAAACTATCTATTAACAGCTATAGAGCACTACTGATAGTCACAAATGATATATTTTCAATTTTTAATCTATCATGCAACTATATGACAGGCAAAATTATCTGTATTTTGTCACGAAGCATACTTCCATGTCACTATTATAGTTGCCAGTATACTGTATAGCAAACTTTCTACTTACCTTCTGGCCAAGCTTATTTAAACGAATTTGTGTTCACTGGAAATGCAGAGCTGGAAGCAAAAAGAGCTTCTCAGGCTGCCGTATTAACAATAAAATAACCAGAGCCTTCCAGTGCACGCTGGTCTCGCATTTCCTTTTGGCATACCTTGTCTGTCCTTCTTATCATATTCACCATAATTAGCAACACCAATGACAACATCTTTTAGCACTTGATCAATATGGAGTCTTCAGTGGCATTAACTTTTTAGACGTATGCTTGCCTAGTAATTTCCACCAAATAGAAACTGCCTTGTACTTAATATAATGTCAATAAATACGTTTAAAAATACGTATGTAGGTTTTTGAGGAAAAATGCTATTTGCAGGACCACTCTTTCTCCCTGACTCTCACCTACAATTATCTATCTACATGAGTGGCAATCCTGGTATTAAAAGAAAATTTAAGCAAACCAGATGTCTCTTTGGCCTGCATTGAAACAGTTCTTCCTTTGCATGCAACTTTTTTTTTGCGTACAACTTTTTGGATTTGTCTGACACCTCAAATTTCAAAAAGGCTGTATGGGTAAGAGCTATGCCCTTGCTTATGCCACCAGAACATTTAATTAGTGACCTAAACTGCTGTGAGATTAGTCCAATGGCTGATTTCATCATTGTGAGGGTGGCATATCTTGAGAAACAAATCTCATGGTTACAATGTAGAGTGGCTGACTTTTACCAGTCAATGCACCATTTAGTTGATCATTTAATTTAGTATATTGAAACATTTTCCAGTTCAGTAAACAAAATAGATCAATAAATATGTGTTTACTTTTACTCTTTGCAAAATACAAAATTATGCCTATAGAGAAAGCAAAGAATTTATGAAATATGGCTCTTGTTCTTCAAACATCTAACTACAATATTTCATATATATTAAAAATCTAAAGGAAATGTGGTATGAAAATCAAATTAATAACTTCTAATGAAAAATAACTAGTAACGCAGGATGCCTGAGGTGAAATTGATTACTGTGAGCTTCAGTGTTCATTGGTACATTCATGTAAAACACTCAACATGATCTGAGCCTTAGAAAAGGATCTGACTTAGATCAACCAGAGAAAACGAGAGACCCCTGTCATGCTAGTACTCCTGTCTTGATGGTTTTAAGATTAATAAGCTACAGAGGAAACTGCATTTAAAAAGGAATAAGGAATGAGCAGTAAAAATCATGTTAATAAATCGTATATCTGCAGGAAATTAAATAAATTGTAGCATCTTCTGACAATGTCATAGGATACCACTGTTAAAATGACTTTAATAGAGCTACATTTATCATCGTGGATAAAGTTTCTGAAGGAAGTGTTGATTTAAAAGCATGGCTCATAAAAAGAAATGAAATTGAGTTATTGAGTTATTTGTAGTGAGCTGGATGGACCTAGAGACAGTTATACAGAGTGAAGTAAGTCACAAAGAGAAAAACAAATACCGTATGCTAACACACACGGTAGCATGAAATTAAAAAAAAAAAAAAGTTCTGAAGAACCTAGGGGCAGGACAGGAATAAAGACGCAGACATAGAGAACGGACTTGAGGACACGGGGAGGGGGAAAGGGAAGCCGGGACGAAGTGAGAGAGTGGCAGGGACATACATACACTACCAAATGTAAAACAGATAGCTAGTGGGAAGCAGCCGCATAGCACAGGGAGATGAGCTCGGTGCTTCATGTCCACCTAGAGGGGTGGAATAGGGAGGGTGGGAGGGAGCCGCAAGAGGGAGGAGACATGGAGGTATATGTATATGTATAGCTGATTCACTTTGTTATAAAGCAGAAACTAACACACCATTGTAAAGCAATTATACTCCAATAAAGATGTTAAAAAATAAATAAATAAATAAAAGCATGGCTCAAGTATGTATTGTACAACATGGGAATATAGCCAATATTTTATTTTAACTGTAAGTGGAAAGTAACCTTTAAAAACTGTATAAAATACTTTTAAAAATTAAGAAAAAGGATAGAGGAAGATTATCGCTTCCTTCATGTACCTCTGAATTGCTTGACATGATAAAATAAATATGCATTACTTAAAAAAGAAAAGCATGGGGTAATATACCACTTATATGAAGCTTACAAGAAATAAAGTTTATAATTATGAAAAAGTAAATTGTAATAATCACTTATAAGTATAAACAAAGCCTAAAAAGGTATTAATTTGGAGAACTCATGAAAACCTATATGCAGAATGTGAATGTATAATTCTTTATTTCCCAGAGCACCAGGAAACAACATACTGTTGATTGAATTGCTGCTACAAATGAATGAATGTGTGAAATGAAGGAAAATAAATGATATTTTCTTTCATTGTTAAATTAATTTCTAAAATGTTCTTTCCATTTGGCCAAGTTTAAAAATGACACAGGTGTCAGATAATGAAATCAAATTTACTGATATATTGTATGGTTCAATAAAATGTGCTAAATGACTTAAAGATTAGTTAAAAGAGTCACGTCATGACTTGTCATAACTGCCTGAATTACGCTAAGGTGTTGTTTTGCAATTTTAAAATGTTATACTATTTTGAAGTGAGCTACAACTTAAGCATAATATAGAAGAAAACAATCATAAATAATACACATTAAGTGAAAAACTCAAGAAAACAGCATCACCGATAAGAGTAAAACAACACAGGGAAAGAGATTAGATAAATTCCTTAATTTAAATGAAGTAAAATGTATTTTTAGAACATATGGATTAACAAGTACACATGCAAATTGCAAAAGGTGCTTAAAACCTAATTAAGCTATCTTGAGAGTGCCCTCACGCTAAATCTTTAAGATCAAATAAGCCTCATTATCACATTAACCTTCTTTCCACTCTCTTGTTATACAAGTGTCATTATATTAATTAGTCGTTATACAGTTCTTTAAGTGCTGGCTACCTCATGAGTGTTTTGTAACATTACCCAGTCCTTGTATACACAGAAGTACCCTAAGAAATATCACTCCTATCGACCCATGTAAACTAGTCCAGTAAACCATGTCAGACTAATTTAAATATGCCAGTAGATATAAGCAGATTGAAATTTTATGAAGGAAAATAATTTTGCAATATCAAAAACAAAACTTGGTACATTCATTTACACCTAAAAGTACATAAGCATGTTGACTTATACCATAAAATAATTCTGGCTGAAAGAATTTAGATCTGAGTCAATCGTAAGTGAATACAAAACAACAGTATCTGAGAATGAGTCCTCTACCTGAGGGATTTGCCCCAGTCAGCAAAAGACTGCACACATCTCTGCTTCATGTAGAGAGGGCGGCATCTCTCCCTAGCCCTTACTAAGTCACCAAGCGGGAGGAGGACAAAGGATCTGCTTGGTGTGCTTTGAGAATGACTGGGCACAGTCAGCCGATCCCTTTTCATATTGTGGGTCTGGTCTGCTCTCTTGACAATAGGAGATCATCAGGGGTCTCAGCCCTGTTTCCGTGCTGAGGTCTGGAGTGATGTTATTTACTGATCTCCTAAATGCTCCACATCTGATGCTTTAGGAAGCCTTGAGAAATTCACAGAGTACCTGTGATTGACACAGTCATAGGAGGAGGGATCACAGATTTTGAAATGGCTCTAGTGTGTAACTTAGTTCTGATGGTATATGCCTTGGAGCTGATTGTTTAAAAAATATACACTAGTAAAAAAGGTGGTTTCTATATGCTGTAGCCTCAGCGGGTAGCTTCAGGCCTTAGCTTTAAATATGTGGGCTAGCTGGATTTGATCCCATTGGATGACTTTCTTCCATGAGTGAATAGCTGTGTTTATGCAGGAGGGCTGTGTCTCACAAACACAGACATTGGGAGGCAGGTTGCCCTGTGTATGGGCTGTCATGGTTCAACTTTGAACTGCACAGGTGCACTTTGGTCTGAAATGTCAATCACAGTGGAAGCAGGGGTAGGTCCTTTTTTATGGCTCAGCAAGTCACTTTTGCTATGTTTCTCAACCAGCTCTGTAGGCAGCATTTTTGTGGGGTTTTTTTCCTAACGCATAGGCAGCTAATTTCCATTAGTGTTACAAAGCATTAAGTGTAGGTTATTGCTTTAAATTATTAGTAGCAGCCCTAGGTCGGCAGTACTAAACTGCCCAAATTCCATTAACTACCTTTATTTACAAAGGAGAGTTCTTGTAGGGCTAAATTCTGTAAGGAAGGGCTTGTTCAAAGGCTCCCAAGGACCAGCCCACTACTATGTAGTAACAAGTACTCTGGTTTCCTTATTTGTATGAACTCTGGTCATGACTTTAGATTGCAAAGATCTACAATGTGTCTTCACCCTAAGAAAAAGTATATATTCACAAACAAATACAAAGGAAAATAACCTATTTTAGAAAAATAAATATCAAGGGCTGGGTAGGGAAACAACTCAATGAAAGAATTAAAACCTAAAGCATAACACAGCAGTTAAAGCTTCATATGTCCACTGTGTCTAAGAAGGAGGTTTGCCCAGGGTGTCAAGGAGGACCTGATGTGGTTTAAAATACATACTTTAATGTTTCATCAGGGCACTAATAGTAGAAACTGAAAACAAAATAAAGGAAGAAAGTGATTAAGGTGGAGAGAAAGATTTACTTAGGAGAACATCTTAGAGGACAGAGAAGCCAACAGATATGAAAAGGAAAATGAAATCTTAAAGTCCATACACACACACATACATATACACAGAAACACATACATACACACAGACACACATACACATGCATTCACACACACACACACACACACACACTGTGGAGAGGCAGCTCTGAGGACTAACTTCTCTTAAAGTAGGTTAGAAAATGAGGAAATGATTTAGTTGTCTATTTAATAAAACCATTGGTGGTCTCCAGCAATCTGTCAGCAGAGGAGAGTGGAAAAATCTCAGAGAGCAAGCTAAAGTAACTCTTCAAAGAAATCCAGAACCAGGAACTAATGAGAAACAGTTATTTATCTATTAATGTGTATTCATTCAGCAAATATTTAGTGAGTCATAACTATGTTCAAGGCACAGTGTTAGGCGTGTAAAAGGAGAGGGAGGGAGGGACGGAGGGAGGGGGAGGGGGAGAGAGGGAGAGAGGGAGGGAGGGAGGGGGAGAGAGAGAGAGAGAGAGGAAATCTCCAGTGAGGGAAGAAGAAAAATGAACTATAAACATATTAGATAAATATTTACCTTATTTAATTAAATTTAACATGCTATTATTTATATACCATTAACAAAGAAGAAAATGTTGCCCGTTAATAGACACATCGTTTTTATAACCATATGTTGTAGAATGTATCCCTATTTCAAATATGTTGAGATGTGAGGAAAAACCTCAGTATTAATAGTATGCTAGGATATACACAACTTTTTAGAAAGTAATAGTGTTGTGAAGAAATAAAATTGAGAGGGACCAAAAGTGTGGGAAGCTGAGGACTCGTCGTAATCTTAAACTGTGTACTTTGAATAAGTCTTCCTTGAGAAAGGGACATTTAACCGAAGAGTTGAAAGTGGTTGAAACTAAGCCTTGTAGGGATTTGGCAAAGTATCTTCAGGCAGGAGGAGTAGCCAACCGTGCACTGGTTTTATTTCAGGACAGAATGGCAATGAGCATTGAGAGCGGCTGAGAGGAGTTTGCAAGAGGGAGAAGAACATGATAGGAAGATACTGCAAAGTCAGAACACTTATGGTTTTGATGTGCATTCAGGAGACTGGTTTCTAATCTGAGTGATACTGGGAGCCAATGTGGCCTTTTAAGCAGAGGCGGGACGTGACTTAACTCGTAAATGTGAAGTTGGGGATACCCAAAAATAGGAATACTACTGTTAGGTAGGGTTACTAAAAAATAAGACTAATAGTTCATAAATCTCTATCAAGTGTTTACACAAATCGTGGAAAAATACATTAGAAAGACAGAGAAAAAGTAAAAACTTCTCCTGGCATCCCTGGATGCATTTCAAGTGACAGTTACTGAAGGTAGCTGTCCTCTGTACCTAACGGCACATGACCAGACAATCTTTGGAATTAGGACTCTGAGGGAAAACACGGCCAAGATGAAACATACTCAAAGGACTCCAGGGGGGCTTCCCTGGTGGCGCAGTGGTTGAGAATCCGCCTGCAGATGCAGGGGACACGGGTTCGTGCCCCGGTCCGGGAAGATCCCACGTGCCGCGGAGCGGCGGGGCCCCTGAGGCATGGCCGCTGGGCCTGCGCGTCCGGAGCCTGTGCTCTGCAACGGGAGAGGCCACGGCAGTGAGAAGCCCATGTACCAAAAAAAAAAAAAAAAAAAAAAAGGACTCCAGGGAAGATAATGATGGATCATGTCTGGGCATAAGTTAGATACCATTCTAAGGGAAGAATAGCCCCTGGGTGGGATTATTCAAATCAGTAAGGAGAAGTTGGAAAAGATTTGTTTGGACTATATATAAAGAAATACATGAGAACAAAATTGTGTGGGCCAGAAAGCAGAGAGCAATAAAAACGAAGGAAGACCCTTGTTTGTAGCACACTCTGCCCCACCAGAGGAAAAAGGAAAGAGCCAAACGAAGTGGCTGATCCCTCCTGAAAGAGATAATGGAACAGTTAAGAACAAGAGGGCATGAGAAACAGGGAGAAATGTAGCAGAAATAAATACAGCACAAGGCCTCAAAACTTGCAAACCGAGGACACGAAACACCGTGGAGCTCACGGGAGGTTTAGGTCGGCAGGAGCCCCCAAAGGCACAGTGTCCAAAAACATTCATCTCATTTTTTGTTTCAGAATCAGCTAGAGGATATATGCCAGCTAAAACAGTGTGGGGCTTTGGTGTAATCCCTATGGATCTGGTTTCACAAGTGCAAGTAATTCCATCAGGGCACTGGGTCCAAAAACGCCTGTTCCCAAGGGCAATATGATTGTCTTAACATCGTTTTTCTGAGAAAGGGGACACTGTACAGTTTGCTCTTTCTCCCAGAAAGTTTATGAGCATTGGGCTCTTGTGGCAAAATCAGGCTAGATATACACTAAATGTACTCCCTCTTCTTTGTGAGCCCAGTCCCAGTTTACCTCTCTCAGACTCCTCTACAATAGAATGTACTAGTTGTGAGTCCTGATAAGCAGCAAAAGCACTGTCTGCTACCACAAGGCCCGCCCTATGAATCTCCAACATGATCCTTCACATGTGGTCTCTTTCACTGTCTGTTAAACACAGACGATCCAGTGGAGGACTCCAAGGCCTTGGGGAAGTAATTCTAAAACTATCTGTGGTGCTGAAGATATTTTCCCTCTTCAATTTCTGGAGTTACCAGAAAATAAGACCCCTTTCATAGATGATGTAGCAGTATGAATTTACTGGAGAAATTTTAAAGATTACTCATAATTTCTATACTTTATCTCATCACCAGGTAACAAACGGTTTGCAGACTGAAGCAAGGACATCCAGTAGCACCGTCTTATATGATGCTATGGACTGCAGCAAGACTGATCCTGGATCACTGGATGGCTGCATGAAACAGAGCCCCCCAGAAACCCACAGCGGGACTGCAGTAGAAATGAGAAGCAACATGATAAGTAAAGGTAGGATGTTGGTTAAACTACTGGAGTAAACAGAGCAACAGTACTGTCAGTGGCTTAAATAAGATATAAATCCTGGTATGTGGTCATAAAGGGGTATGGTGGCTTCACAGTGGGGACATGGATTAAGCTGTTTTAACACAGAACCAAATACTTTGGCTTAAACAAGATATAAGGCCTTGTAGGTGGCCAGATGATGGTTGGGTAACTTGCTCTCATTGCATACATGATGTATTCATTGCCTTTTGCTGCTGTAACATGTTACCATAAATTTTGTGGCGTTAAGCAACACAAATTTATTTTCTTACAGTTCTGAAAGTCAGAAAACCAAAATAAGTTTTACTAAGGTGCCAGTAGGGTTGGTTCATTTTGGAAGCTCTAGGGCAAACTCTACATCATTGCAATTTCTGGTTTCTTGGGCCACTTACATTCCTTGGTCTATTACTCACTCATCAAATCTCTCCAACTTCTTGCCTCTGCCATCCCATCTCCTAATTTCTTCTTTGACTTCCTTGCCTCTCTTGTATGAGGACCTTTATAATTATACTTAGGGCCTACCAGAATAATATCCTTATCTTGAGAACCTTAACTTAATCACGTATACAAGTCCCCTTTGCCATTTAAAGTAGCATTCACGTTTTCCAAGGATTAGGATGTGAATGGCTTTTGTTAAGACATTTTCAGCCTACCACACCCAGGCACCTTCTATTTTAGTTCTTCTGCAAACATCAAAGCATGACTTTCTCCAAATTAAAAATAGCTCCCCAAGCTACCACCACCAGACCCATACTCCAAAAAAGCAGAAACAGTTAAAAGAGGAAGGGAAGGCACATAGCTTTCCTATTTTGGTCATAATTCAGACAGTAAATGCATTAGTTACCCTCACATTCCAGTGGCCCAAAATGTGTCACAGGACAACATCTAGCTTCAAAGAGATCTGGGAAAGGTAGATTTTGGTGGGTGGCCTTAGGCCTGCTAAAACTGATCTTTTATTACTAAAGAAAACTAAAGAGAATTATTTGGAAGATAAAAATCAAGTTTTCTCCACATATAGTGACAAAACTAACCTATTTATGTGTGGGTTTGATCAATTAAATATAAGTTATTTAACCTTGGACAGTTGACACAGAAAGAGTCATATCTTTCCACAGCAAAACCAACTTTTTTTTTTTTTTTCTGTCATTCTCCTCCCTTCATATACTACTGAGTGCCTGCTGTGGTTTTGGCAGAATTAAAGTACTGAACTCTGAGAACAAAGAAGTATTACTTGTAATTTCTAAGTTTACTTGATATTTTCTTGATGACTACATTAACCATATCCACTAACTTTCAGAACTTTTACAAATTAGCGTCATAAGAAAACATGCCTTTAACTAATGTAACCAATCAGGTTTTTAAGAATGGTTCCTATGAGATAAAAGATCATGATGGAAATTAATAAGATAAACCCTCTGCCATAGATAAATAGAATACATAGGAAACAACAGTTATCAAATATTGGAAACCAGCAGCAGAGGACTATGATTCCTAAAATAAGGGAAAAAGAAAAAAGTGGGATGAGCAGTAGAATTGCCTCAGCTATCAGCCAAAAGGCATTTGGTTGATATTGATGCAGAGAGGGGCAATCAAAAGTTCTCAGTGAACTAAAGATAAAGATATTGGAATTCAGGAAAGCTTGGCAGCTGGAAATTGCAGGACAGAGTACCAAAAGGGAGAGAAATACGTTGAGAGAGAGCTACAGGAATCTTAATAGGGGTCTTTGGGGGCTTTGGTTCAATGCATAGCATAAAACTCCACAAAGTCAGGCAAAATTCAATTACTATAGCAAGAAATAAAACCAGGGAGCTATAATTGTAGAAGTTCCAAGAGCTTACATAGTGGTAGGCGACATATGAGTTGGATTAATCAGACTTCAGACTAGAGAGACTTAACTGAAAAACCAGATGGGAGAGCTCATAGAGACTCTGGAAATAATGCATCTTAGAAGGTTAATGAAAAAATTCTAGTATAAAGGCTACTCTAGAAATAATCAAATAGAGTTTAAAAAACTCTAAAATATAAAACTGACATACAGGTAAATTAATGTCAAAACAAAAATCAATACTTCTCAAAAGTATCCAGCAAATCTCTCTCAACAATTTTCACCATCCAATTTAAAAATACTTTAACAGACAAGAAGAGAGAAAATTAGACTCACATGCAAAAAAAAAATTAGTCAATAGAGACAATTTCAGAGATGATGAAATTAGCAAAAAAAAATTTTTTTAATATCTGGTATGAAAAGATTGAAAGATTTAAAGGAAAGCATGAAAAAATGGGGGATAAATGCAGATCATAAAACAATAAATGGTAGTCCTAGAGTTGAAAATACAATATCTGAAATAAATTTTTAAAATACTCTGGTTGGGATTAATAGCAGACTAGACACGTACAAAAAAGATTTGTGAACTTGAAGTCAAAGCAACAGAAACCATCTGTACTGAAGTACAGTAAGAACAAAGATTGAAGAGAAAAAATGAACAGAGTTTAGTAGTCTATGTGAAAATAGTAAGCAATAACACATATCGGTAATTGGATTCCTAATGGAGGGAGAGAGCAGAATCCTGTTTGAAAAGAATTGACAATTTATTTTTCCAAATTTGTTGAAAAATGTATACCAAAAATTCAAGTTGAGCAATCGCTGCAGGATAAATCTAAGTAGAGAAAATAAAACCAAGGCATATCATAATCAAATTGCTGAAAGCCATTGAAAAGGAGAAAATGGCAAAAACAGAAGAGAAATTAAAAAAAAAAAAAACTAGAAACACGAGAGTTTTCATTAGAAATCATGAAAGCCTAAAGGTAATAGAATAACATGTGGAAAGTGTTGAAAGAAAACAAAAAGGAAAACTATCTGCTTCAAATTCAATATCCAGCAGAAATAATTCTTTAATGAAGAAAAAATTAAAATACCTTTAAATAACAAGGTCTGAGAAAGTGTATCAGGAGCAGATCTGAATTACACATTATTAAATAATGTTTATTAGGCTAAAGGAAAATTCAGAAATTTGGATTTACATGAAAGAATGAGGGGAATTAGAAAAGATAAATGTAAAAGTCTTGTTTTCTTGTGTTTTTTTAAAATTCTTTGAAAGATATTTAACTATTTAGAGCAAAAATAATACAACGTATTATGAGGTTTATAACATATATAGAAGTAAA
Organism: Physeter macrocephalus; assembly: GCF_002837175.3. Taxonomy (NCBI): domain Eukaryota; kingdom Metazoa; phylum Chordata; class Mammalia; order Artiodactyla; family Physeteridae; genus Physeter; species Physeter macrocephalus. The sequence goes on from NC_041220.1 coordinate 5,207,445, forward strand.
ATGTTTGACAATATTACCACAGTGAATGGAAAGAAGAGAGATCAATGTATACTGTATTAAAGTTCTTATTTTATACGTGAAGTGGTAAAATATCTGAAGATACATGGCAATACGTTAAACTTGTATATTGTAAACAAAGCTTTCACTTACTCCTTAAAATATCAACAAAAAGCCATAGCTAATAAGTTAATAGTGGAGAAAAAACAGAATTCTAAAAGTTATGTAATCCAACAGAAGGCAGACTACAAGGAAATAATGAATAGAGAACAGATACAACCATTTGAAAACACATAACATGAGGGTACACTTAAATCCAGTGAGAATCAGCCCAGGAGAGAGATGTTGAAGTTCTCCCAAAACTATGAACTTCAAGAAACTGTTTCACTGAAAGGAAGCCAAATTAGAAATTAGGGAGGACATGACTGTTTAGATTTTACTTGTCCTTAAAATGTTCAGACTTTCTTTAGACTTTATGTCACAAGGGCAGAAGAATTTAATTTTGGATATTAATTACTTTGGACTAATTTCATTGTAACTTTAATCTTTGAAGTATTATTTCTCTCTGGGAATTTAATAATTAGATTATCTATTAAAATGTGAGCATGTCTATGCTCTCACTATTGCGTAATTGGAGTATCTTGATATCATGATTTAATCTAATTGCAGAAGCTCTGAAGAGCTCTGTTAAACAGTGTAACTGCACATAATTTAGCATGAGAAATAATAGAAAGACTCTTTAGGCCTTTGAGTTAATGAGGTAATGTACTGTTCTATCATATTTAAAAACCTTCTGGAAGCAAACATATAGTGCCCACCAGTAGCCCTCGGGGGGGGGGGGAGATACAAAAGGGAAGCAACAGTCATTAAGTTAAGGACAGCCCTTAAGTATGAGTGTCCCCACATTCAGCTCTGAGAAAAGAAGTTAAGTTCAGATGGTTGATTTGGGAAGTGATCCCAGGAAGCACAAGTTAAAGAGTAGGAAAAGTACGACAGAGGAAAGAAAAATAGCACAAAAAAGGGTTAATTCCGGTGAGGACACTGAGGAATCAGGTACAATGCACCTGAGAATCTTCCCACTGAGGAGCTGGTGCTGGGCTTCCTACCCATTGACTCATGCCCCTCATCGGTTAAGGACTGTCCCTGGGGCATTCAATCCCTGACACAACTGGGCTACCTGAAGTGAGGCTGATAAAGCTTCTTGGGTCAAATAAAGTCCTCAGGAGAGTGGAAGAGAGACAAATTCCTGCAGGACCAGCTGTCAGGGAATGTCCACCACAGCTGAGGAGGCCCGAGTGGGGCTTGGAGCAAATCATCAAGATTGAGGGCAAAACTGATTTGATACATGTCTGATCTCAACCCCTGAAGAAACAGCCACTCCCTGAGATCCCTATATGCTTATTTTAAAGTCAAAATTAAGAGAATAAAGCTGGGGAATCTGAGGAAGGACATATACTCCTGCTTCGCATGTTTCTGGGGAATCAAATTGCTGGACCAGTAGTTCTCCAACTTTATCATCAGTCATCAGGTGGGTTTATAAAACACAGATCATCCTACCTCATGACCGGATGGATCCCCTGATTCAGTAGGTATGGGTGAACCCTGAGAATTTGCATTTTAAAAAAAGAGACAAATGAACTCATTTATAAAACAGAAATAGACCTACAGACATAGAAAACAAACTTATGGTTGCCAAAGGGGAAAGGGGATGGGAGGGATAAATTAGGAGTTTAGGATTAACAGATACACACTACTGTATATAAAACAGATAAACAACAAACACCTACTGAATAGCACATGGAACTATACTCAATACCTTGTAATAACCTATAATGGGAAAAGAATCAAAAAAGAATATATATATGTATATATGTATAACTAAATCACTTTGCTGTACCCCTGAAACTAACACAACATTGTAAATCAACTATATTTCAATAAAATGTCTTAAAAAAATAAAATAAAAATTAAATAAGTTGCTCATGCTAATTGCTCAAAAGCCACAGTTAGAGAATCACTGAGCCAGAGTGACCCTCCAAACTTCTCTCTCTCTCATCCTTTAGTAACTCACAGTGGGAAGAAGAGAGAGGAGGCACTCGGCCTTTTGCTTCCTGCTTTCTGGACCTTACTGACTGCAGGAAGGTTATATCCCCATTTGTGCTTTGTCCTTGCTGAAAGCTTAGCAGGGAAGGCTGCCTGAAACTGGAAGTTCAATTCTATTATGCATGAAGAAGCAGGCCACTGGTGCTCCAGACTTAAGTCACTTTCTCTAAAAAGCTTTATCAGTAAGAAGATGATGCTTTGATGTCTATATGGCTATAGCTCCAAATGATGTTTCCAAATTCTGAAGGAGAAACATAGAGGTGTTCTACACAGACATACTATAGAACCAGAAATTTTGTGCAGAAGTTTCTGACATGAGTAGAAAAACAAATCCACTTGATATTATGTGTGAGGTCTTAAACAATAAAGGAGGGAGAAATAACAGCATGCATATGGGTTTGTTTTTTTTTTTTAATATGGACGAGCTTTCTGCCCAGAGGGTAGTGTAAACACTGAATGACTTTTAAAATTTCATACATTCTGTATCCTAAGCTGAAGATCTAAAGCCGATTTGCTTTATGTAAAAAGAAAAAGAAAAGCATGAAATGAATTCCACTGGTAGAGTCAAGCTCCTTTGATTTATACATAATGTTTCTTCTGACAAGGACACAGAAGCACTCTCATATTTCAATAATCTAATTTTGCATTGTTTGAAAAGAAAAAGGGCTATTGATAGACTTTTATTTGGCTCGCACCCAGGGATATTTAAATAGACTTTGCACTTCAAAAACACTCTTTAACAAATTCCAATGACTTGTGGTATTGGCAGAGCTTTTTATGGTAATCAATAATATATTTTATTTTTATAGCTAATTGACAAATTGTTAAGATAAATATGTTAAATTCCCTATGGAAACCTGATTTTCTAAAGGTCTTTTTAACCTTTTCTGAAAAGTGGATAGAGATTGAAAAATGAGTTAAACTAGTTTTAGAGATTTATTGGGTCCATAAATGTGCTATTTGTCTACCTAATTTGCATTTTTCTCGCATGTTCATTGTATTTTTCAGTGTCACAGCTCCTTCTCAACTATTCTTTTGTTATTGGCCTATAACTGTTCTGAGTGACCTCAAGTTTACTATACTTATTTATACACAAAGCATACATTTAAAGTTATTATGCCAAATATAAACAGTATAAAACCAAAGGAAAGGGAAACACCAAGAAAAGCGACAAATCACTTATTTAGCAAATGACTTGCAGGGCTGCTGTTTTATAGCTAATTCTACCATTTCTAAACATTTTATTATGAAGTGATAAACACAACTTGTTACCTACCCGGTATTTATTCTCACCTTCCTCCCTTCCTCCTAAATAACTGAACGTTTCATTGTTGTGAATGGCAAACCCCAAGGTCAAAGAAGCATCTTTAGCAAATCTCTGCATTTAGAGGGTCAGTGGCAGTTACTGTCAGCACTTCCTTTAAAGTTCTTTTAAAAGTGGGCTCTCAGGTGTCAGGCAGTATTTTTCCTTCCTCTTGATTACTTTTTCCCTGCTGAAATGTGAACACGATGGCTGGAATTTTCACCTCCGTTTGGAAAACATTGAGAAAGGAAACAATGTTCTAACCACAAATAGCGGAGCATAGGATAGTGATGACATTGTGGGGCTGCCATCCTGAGCCACATCATCTGGGCTTCTTTTACACATAAGAACACCACACCGGTATCTTCTTTGTGCCCCTGTTACTTGGGGACACATGGATCTTACCGATCCATGCATAACACATTTTCTACCCAGGTTTTTGGCTTCTTCAAGTAGGTTTAAATATTAAAAATGATCCTTGAAATACACTTATTGTCTTCCCTGGTTGATAAAAATGCAGTAGAACAAGGTTGGTTGCTTTTTATCGGCTGTGGTTGAATTTGATGAATTAGTGTTAGTCTATACTTCATTTCTCCCTCTCAGCTAAGGCAAGAACTGGCAAGTTAGATTTAGAAGAACAGCTGGGCTGTCTAAACATCTGTCAAATCTTAATGGTCCATATACTCCTTTATATATGCTTGACCTAAATAAAAGTATTTCTTATAAACAGATATTGCCAGATGCCTTAAGAAAATGTTTTGAGGGAAGGTTTTGCATTTCTTTCTCTCTAGTACCCCATTCTAGTAGTATCTGGCCAACTTGGATACCCCAGTCAGTTTTTCACTTCGTTTCTCATTTCTCATGGTCTCACATCTTTCCTTACCTACAACTTTCCTTACCTTACCATTTATTCTGTGTTCCATCATTCTAATCATCCTCCTGTAAATGTACTTAAATTTATAATGTCTGTCTCTCTCCTACGTACTTATGTGACAAAATGAGATGTTGGTAAACCCAAATCTCCTCTTTCTATGATTACAAGTTCGCAGCCAACCACAACAGAAAGAAAACATACGAATATATATATCATCTCAAGAACACCCAAAGATGTGTCCAACATTCCAACTACATACTGCTATTTTTATAACCCTACCTCCCTACAACTTTTCTCCTCAAATCACTAAAGCTCTCACAAACTGCCCACTTTCAAGCGTTGGTACAGTAAGTCCCCTACATACGAACCTTCAAGTTACGAACTTTCAAAGATGTGAATGTGCGTTCACATGTCCAATAACATAAGTTAGTTCAGGTGTCTGGCGTACATTGTCACATAAGTGCATCCTCTACAAGTAGTTGTGTCTTTGTGTACTTTACTGTACAGGACTGTATACAGTACAGTAGTACAGTATCTTTATTTCAAGATCAGGATGTCTGGAAGCAAGTATAAATGCAGCGGTGAAGTGGCTGGTACTGCTAAGAAGCACCGGGAATTGGAGGCCCAGGGAAAGGATGAAGAGAGACAAGAGGAAGAAGTAACCGAAGAACCAGAGAGATTCACGATGCAGGAAATGGTGAGGGGATTTTCTCTATCTGAGGAGACACTGTTAGTTTTTGAGGCACAGGACCCGAACGTAGAACGGTACATGAAGGTGGCAGCAGCCGTTCAGAACGCGATCCAGTGCTACCATGTCATCTATGACGAGAAAAAAAAGCTACTACCCAGACATCACTGGATCATTTTTTCAAGAGGGTAGATAGAACTGAATCCAGCAAGGAACGAGAACTGGTGCCATCAATGTCAGGCGTGAGTGAAATGGCAGCTCGCCCTCTGTCTCCTACCGCTGATGATCCTTCAGCTCTACCAACTCCACCTCCTCTCCCTCCTTCAGTCAGTAACTCTTCTTGCCTGTTCCCTCCATGCCAGCCCCTGGTGGCCAGCTGTTGTGCGGTACTACTGTACTTTTCAAGGTGCTGTACCGTAAGATTAAAACGTGTTTTCTATTTTTTGTGTTGTTTTTCATGTATTATTTGTGTGAAAAGTATTATAAACCTATAAACCTATCACAGTACGGTACTATCTAGCCGATTGTGTTCATTGGGTACCTAGTCTAACTTTATTGGACTTACGAACAAACTGGACTTACGAATGTGCTCTTGGAATGGAACTCGTTTGTATGTCGGGGACTGTTCCTCATGACACTGAAAGAATCCAAGCAATGCAAAGGGGATTTCCTCACGCTCCCCCCCTGAGCATCTGCTCCCAGACTGTCTGTCCTCCTCCCTGTCTCAACAGATTAACTATCAGTCTTCCAAAGAACAGCCCTTCCATCTGTGTACTAGATTATATCAACTTTTTAAAGACTTGATTACTGCAATTTTCCCCTTTTTCTCTTATATGAGCTGCTTTTCATTTTTACTGGACTATTCACATCAACATAAAAGATAATCACATCTGCAAAATGCAATTCCCTCTCTTGACCCCAAGTGACTCTCCACTTACTGCACAGTTCTCTCTATGTTCACTTTCGACAAACATAATATCCTTGTTTCTCTTTCCAAACCCCATCCCTTCACAAAAACATTTATACCAAGGATTTCAAAGCAGATTAAATGTAGTAGGAGGTAATAGGAAGAGGTTGATTTTACTCCCAGGTTTAGGGATCTTCGTTCCTGGGGAAAGGAAAGCACCAGTACTCAGTCTAGGCAAACACTGTCAATATTGAATTCCTCTTAATTCATTCATAATGCTAAGCCTGAAGGTGGAGGAGAGGCAGCACTGTTTCTGAGACCTCATTATTCCTTTATTCTCATATTCCATCTTCAGAAAAACCTGAGATCAGAGTAATTAGTTAATGCACAGGAAGGATGAAATAGGGACACCGCATTTCCCTGGCACCACTCAAGGCACATCTTACAACATAAATGCCTGCGGTTTGGCTCAAAGCCTTCTTCCTGGGCTTTCCAGCTGGAGCATGGCAAATGAGAGAGCTATGTAAGAAACCGACACCAGGCGTGAATGGGGAGCAGGCCCTCAGAAGAGCATCCATTCAGAATGGCTTTCATGCTCTACCATGCATCACAATTGCCTGAGAAGCTTATCCAAATGCAGATTTCAAATCAAATTTCCAGAGAGTGCTGTTGAAACTCAGGTTCTAACTTTGTGATATTTTTCCCTGTGGTTCTGCTGCAGGTGGAACATGTACCCTGCACCGCTCTACAAACTAGCTAGAGCTCTAGTGTGGTAGGCACTTAGACTGGACGAACAAGGGCTAGAAGCGAGGATGAGAGGTAAAAGACAGAACTTTTGGTTAGCCAAGCACAAAATTGGAGAATCTTTCTCCCTGTCTTAAACAAACAAACAAACAAACAAACAAACACACCTAAAAAAACACCTCAAAGCATCAGTTTTGTCAATTAGGCCATTAGCCAGTAAAAATCACCACAAAGAGGGAGACAAGGGCCAGGCTGCCTACAACCACCAGTTCGTCATGGATGCAGCACCCAGATAGGGAACATCCCACACACACTCCTGTCCTGTCCTCCCAAGACTGTGAGTCCTCTGGGACAGCTGCTATCTCTGAACACCCAACTCCAAACATCTGGGACCACTGGGAACAAGCCTCACCTCCTTCACACTTTGTCTGTTGTATTCACTGGTTTCTGTGAAAGCCCGTTTCCAAGCCTTGACCCATGTGTAGCTGGCAAATGGGTTTGCACCAGAAACCAAAACCTAAATCTGCTTCTGTAGAGTGTCAGCAATACTCAAACTTTGCCAGAGCTGCTCTAAGTCTTTGCTCAAAACCCTCCAACACCACTTTTAGCAGAAGTTAACATAAATCTTTAAATTAAAGCGTCCAGAGATAAGAAAGGAAGCTGCCAACAAAAAAAACAAATGGAACTAGCTGGGACCAAGATGGGAATAAATCTGACCTCCAACAGACCCTCAATCCCATTGTATGCTGATTTTCCTACATTAGCATATTAAGTGACAGGCCTCCCTGGTGGCCGTGACTGGACACTAAAGACAAAAAAAGATAAAAAGGGGGCGGCACCCCTCTCCCTCGGAAAAGCACTGCCCTTTCCCCAGGAAACTAATGCCATAACTCCCCATCATTAGTCTCATTCCTCCTCCCTTTGTCTTCACTCTTTAAAATTAAATTCCTTTTGCCAGGTAGGCAAGAAGTTGATCTGGGAACTTAGTTCCTGCTTCTCCATTCTTTGGTCACTGAATAAAGCTTGTGCTTTGTCCATTTCAGCTGCAGCTTCATTATTGGCTGCTTGAACAAAACAGAAAAAGAACCTTCCCCTAAAGAATCCAAAAAAAGAGTGGATATATATATATGTATAACTGATTCACTTTGCTGTACACCTGAAACTAACACAACATTGTAAATCAACTCTACTCCAGTAAAAATTTAAAAAAAAAAAAAAAAAAAAAAAAAGAACCCTGCCCTGCCGGGTAGGGGGAGCAGAGTCTATATGACTTAATTCAGTAACAAAACCATAAGCTCCCCAATCTTTTCAAACTTTTTTTCCGCTCTCCTCTTAATTCATTCAGTCACACTAGCCACCTTGCTGTTCCTACAGAAAGCCAAGTAAGTTTCTGCCTCCTTTTTGTAAACCATAGAGTAAATTAATATATATATGCGTATGGAAATTAATTAGTGTGTATTCATGAATCATACATACAATACTATTATCAATTCAACTAAATAACTAAAATGTGAATTAAGTCAGAAATAAAACAAAGCACTGATTGTAAGATTGGTATCAGGCTACTTGGCCAATGTTCATAGCCATTAAATTAATTATTGAGATTATAAAACTTTGTACATAAATAAGTTTTCTATATCACTAATAAGATCAACTAAACATCTGATCTAACTAAAATTTTTAAATGCTTAATTTTTTCAGTTTCTAAAATTTATACAGTTGCCTAATTGTTGATATTCTAAAGTTGAAAAAATAGTTTAAATTTCCTATGCTTTAAAATTCCAGTCAGAATGAGTTACTCTGTAATGTTTCATGATGAGAAAAGTGGTACAAATTTATTATATTTACTTACTTTTTTTTAATTGGAAGGGTTTTACATTCACAGTAAGTCCTGAAACTCATAATGAAGCCTTCCTAGTCAACTGTGACAGTCTTTGAATACCTACTGAAGCAAAAAGCAATTAAAACACCCCCACGTTTCTTACCATTCACTTGAAAGATGTGAGTCTGATAGATGTCTTCATAGCCCTCTGCATAGCAGGTGTAATTGCCCATGTGAGTTGTGGTGACCTTGGTAATATATAAGGATCCATCATCTCCAAAGTCCTATAGAAAAAAAGTAAAATTAAATAAAATTAGCTGTTTTTACTTAAAATGTATTTCAACAATTCACTTTAAAAAAAAAATGTACTCAGGAGCAAAGTAAATTAAAATATTATCTTTAAATTATCAAAATGATCACTGTTAGTTCTATAAAGTTGCAAGATTTTATAGGCTGTAATTACTATTTTCTCAAGACAAGTTTTGTTTAAAAAGTGTAATCTCAGTATTTATTTGAAATATATGAGTTTACATAAAATAACTGAATTTTCACATATTTATTCTAATTCAGTTTACATTTTAATGAATAAAGGTATAAAATATTTTTCTTATTTATAGCTAAAACAAATAGCTCTTAACTACATTCTTCACATTTTTAATTGTCTATTAAGTTTTATATCCTTTAATTATATCTTTACCTAGGAAAAAAATATTAAAACAGTGTGGTTTCAGACATAACATTTATAGCCATATCAGTAGAACAGGATTTTTTAAGCCTCCCAGAAATAATCAGTACATTAGCTAAAATAACCAAGGCATTTCAAATTTATGGGGGAAAATATGCATAACCATTGTAGAAAAAAGATTAAAAAATCTTGTGCTGTTTATCAAAATCAAATCCAAGAAGCACCTCTGGAAGAGTAAAGACCAGAAAATCTTCTCTTTCATAAAGGGAATGAATACACTGGCAAAAATTGTCATAATCAACTTATTCAGAACTTTGGAAATAGACAAAGGCTCACACCAGCGCACACAGCATTAATGGAAAAAGTGGCTGAATTTCAGCAAGGACAGCGAGGCTGGTTGCTTCCCTCTCTTCAGAGCTGCATGGAAGCCTTGGACCACCAGCTTTGTAACTCTGCTAGCAGTGAAAACTATCTTCCTAGCAGACCCTGGAGAGAGAAGTACGGGTTTGAAGCTCCTGCAAGACCCCATCCTCAGAGAATCATCACAATCTGCCCTACATAGCAGCTCCCTGAAAATATCCATTTTCATGAATTCTTTTTATTTGAGCAAGACTTAGAGTTGAGTCCATATGTTTCTGACTTTACCTATATTCACACCATGTGCATTTCTGTTAAAAATAGCTTCCCTCTAACTGATACTCACTACAGATTAATTACAATAAAAAATATGACGATGGGGCTATTGAATATGGACCTCAAAATAATGCAAATGTTCTCCCAGTCAAGAAAGAGAGAGACAGAGAGAAGGAGAGAGAGAAAAAGACACGGGGGAGAAGAAGAAGAATGAGAATAAGGAGGAGGAGGAGGAGAAGCAGAGGAGGCTGGGGAGGAAAGGGGAGGAACTTTGGGGGGGGAAGGGGGAGAGGAGGAGGGTCAGGAAGGAAGGAGAAACATACTGTATGTTCTGGCCATCAGATTATTTAGCTGATGAGTAATATTTTCTTAATGATTATCAAATAAAATAAAATTCCTCAATATCATATTATATGAGATTGATCATACCACATTTCTGCAGCTCCCAGGGGCATCTCATGGACTTACAGGAAAAGCCTCATGCCCTGCATGATAGGGGAGAATTTGGAGATTAAACCCTAACAAGGACGTCACTGAGTGACACCAATTTGTGATAGCATCCCTTGCATCACCACGGGCTACCATTAGAAACAGGGCTCCTGGGTGAGCACTTAGGCTAGAGAACAGAAACACCAAACAGCAAGGCCAGGCTGTCCCTCAGATTAACATTAAGGCAGGTAGTTGACACACAGCTGGGTATAATATGAGAAAAAGCCAAACCTCTGCAGAAATCAGTTCAGGATGATTAGAGTTAAAGAAATTTTGAGAAAGGCTATGAGCCAAAAATAATTCTTGATAACCTGAAACATAATAGTAAGATACCTAATGAGCACAAAGCAGACAAGCACACAGGACGTGCATGTACCAGAAAGACTCCTCACAAGCAGAGCAAAGCAGGGAGACCAAATCAGAACAGAGAGGAATCCCCTCACAGGACAAGAATAACTGGAAATAATCATAAAATCCCAAAGAATATCTCATATTTGTAATTATGTTTAAATTCATTTATGCCAAACTGCACATAGGTCTTTTAAAGTCTATTTTCAAATAATATTTTTTAAATTCTTCATAAAACTTGAAATAAACAACTTTTCCACGTGTTTTCCTGTATAGCTACCCAGAAAGCTCGGCCCTTCCCAATATACTATAATCCAGATTCCTTCACCGAATGATGTGAAAATTTTCCAGGAATATAACCTTGAGAATGTTTATTAAAGTATCTTATTTTGCTATCTGTGTTATTCTGTAATATGAAATCCTTTTAATGTAGATATGCTCTAAATTAACATATTGTGTGATCCCTTCTAATCTATACATCATTTCTTATTTTTTCCTCTTTCTTCCAGGTAGAAGCAAAATCTTCCAGCCTCAATTTCTTTCAATACACAACTTTATAATCACCTTTTCAAACAGCATTTCTGAATAAGCAAGATTGTCTCACCACTTTGCATGAAGCATGGATTGTTTCACTATACTTATTATAAAACTCAATAAATATTTATTGAGCACTTAAATGTGTCAGGCACTGTGATAAATAATGTAAATAAATTACCAGATGTTATCCTTTAAGCAACCTTTTTAAAATGCACTACTATTAGCCCCATTTTATATATAAGAAAACTGAAATATGCTGATGTTAAGCTTGGGCTCATCTGAGGTCACCAACTGCTATGGTCTGGATGTTTGTGTGCCCCACCCAAAGTTCATCTGTTGAAATACTAAAGCCTAATGTGATAGCAGGCCTTTGGGGGGTGATTAGGTTGTGAGGGTGGGGCCCTTAAGAACAGGATTAGTGCCCTTATCCTACAGAGATCTGAGGACATGGGAGAAGATTCTGGCTATGAATCGAGAAGGTGGCCATCACCCAGAATATTAATGTGCCGGCACCTTGATCTTGGACGTAGCCCTAAAACTGTGAGAAATACATTTTTGTTGTTTATACCACCAAGACTTAGTCTTTTGTTTTAGCATTCCAACAGAGTAAGACACCAACCAAAGTAAGGGATTGGAGATTGGCATCCAAACAAATGGTCAGACTCCAGAACTGAACCCTTGTTATTATGCAATTCTTAACCCATCTTCATCTTTCCTGATTCTCCATTATTTTAGCCAAACATAAAACTTACCTTTTGAGTTTTTTATTTTTTTTTTTAATATGGATACATCAATCCTATGCCTTACCTCCATCCTGATTCAACATTTCTAATCTTTTAATCTTTCATTTTCTCAGCATTTTTCCAATCTTAAATACATTAAACTAACTGTGTGATTTTGATGCTCAGCCATGGTTGAGAGTTATGTCCTTATATAACAGATGCTCCCTGAATCTGGGGACAAAATCTTGCACTTATTAGGAACCCCCATTACACCTTTATAATCTTGCTGCCAATAGATTCTCCATAAATGTTTCTTCAGTGAATAAATCTTTATGAACCTCTACACCATTAAAAAGTTGCCTCAGGGCACTAATGTCTGGAAATTCAATAGAAAAAAACCTAAAACCATTTATTTTGTTAAGTTGACTACCTATATTATTTTCAAAGCAGTACAAAAGGGAACTGTGGAAAAAAGGAAAATCTATAGCACACTTCTAAAATTTTGAAAATTGTATGGCTACTACTAATTGACTATAATCAGTGGTGTAAGAGTAATAATCACAATGTTTAACAACCTATAGAGGATAGGCACTGATCAGTCAGAATGTATAAGGCAGTAAACATCAGGTATGACTGTACCAGAATAAAACAGCTGAATTTTAGGCCTGTATTTACCCATAGGCATTTGTTATGATCCCAAAGATAAATCACATCCATTAGAAAATGGTAAATTTCAACTTTAAGTTTATTTTCCTATTTCATATTATGTTCTTATTCATAGTTTTAAATTACATGGTCCCAGTATTACTATACTTTAAATGACATTTTCTATGTAATACACATTGCTTTGATATACACTAACATTAATTTCCTTTCTAATTTTGATTATGCTAGTATGCTTTTACTTTGTAATATTGTGAAAGCTATTTTCCTAGCTTTATATGTGTACAGAATATATTTTCATAAAATAGCAATAAAAGTAATTTAAGCAAGCATCTACATATTTAAATTCACAAAAATACCATTATCTCATAATTTATGTGATTTTCTAAAAATTATGGAAGATTCTCACTAGTCTATTTTCTTAGATATTTATCATCAATAAAAAGCACAGTGAAGTATAAAATTAAATTATATAAATCCGATTTGGTAAATTCATTACTTTTAATACCTTTTTTTCCTAAAGTAAAGAATTTCACGTATCAATTTAAAGAAATACAATAGAAAAGTAAACTAATATGAATTGAAATTTTTTTCCAAATCGATAAGCAAACAAAAAGTCAAGCAACTGCATTCTTTGGTAGAAAACCAAAATTATGAAAACTATGTGCAACAATATTATTTGATGGTACATGTAAACAGTTAGACTAATTATATTTTATTTCACTTGAGAAAATAACCCTGGCAAAAGTTTCCATTAATATAATATAATAGTGAGTAATAAATATAAGTAAAAATATCAATCACTTTTATGGAACAACTCTTCAAAATGTTTTACATATATGCAGAGTCAGATTTGCCCAGAAGCTAATGGAATTTAAGTTTCAGAGCCCCTCATCTGTACAAGCCCTTTCCAAGGGCCTGGAATGTGTTCATATGGTCATATATTTCTGTAAAACTTAGAAATATATTTATAATTTTCTGTGACTTCTTTTCTTATTTTAATTAATATCCTATTTTATAGTTAATTGTTATTTATAATTTGTATCCTATTTCTTAAATAGAACACCTTCAAAATGTAGGTACTTTAAAACATCAAGATCTATATAACTTTGAAATATATTAATTACCCATATTATTTATATTTTGACAATATGTTTTACACACAAAGAAACAGAAGTCAGAAGAGTTAACTTTTCTGTGGAGGCTAATAAGTTAACGATAAAATATTCAGAACTAGGCTGTTTGGCTCTGCTTCCACACTTACAGACCCAGGTGTTTACATGGATGGATCTCCAAGCTCAATGTCACATATATATAGAATGCAGTACGGCTCAATTTACATAAAGTTCAAAACAGGCAAAACTAAACTGCGTGTTTTAGAGACAAATACATTTATGGTAAGAATAAAAAGAACTGGTTAACATGTGACTCATGGTAGGAGTTATATCTAGAGTAGAAGGAAAATATAGTGGGGAAGAGCCTACAAGGGCTTCAAGTGTGTTTTCCATGTTATAGTCTTAAATGAGTATTGAGTCTATAATTATCTACATATTATTTTACTTTAAATTGTACCTATCTAATAGATACCCTCAGACATGGGTAATATTGAAATATAAAAAGAAATTCAATAAAAAATCTGCTAGACATTAAATTGTGTATCTCAAAGTACATAGCTTCCCCTAAGTATATGTATCAATAGAAATCTCAAAGTCTCTTTCTCATTACTTTAAATAGACTGGAATTGCACTTCTTAAGTTAATGGAATAAAAATAAAACATTTAGATTTTAAACTATATTTTTGTGTATTTCAAAAGAGAATAAATCCTTATTTTGGTTTTCTTAAAAATATTTATAACATAGTAACCAAAGGTACCCAGAGTCCTGTTAACTTCTATGGAATTGGTTAATTAATGACATGTATTACAGAGTTCTGGCTCCATTTTAGGATAGATAGATGGAAAGAGTGTTATCCAAACAGGAAGAAGCTGGGCAATCTGCAAAATCACTCTGTTCTTGAACCCCTTAGTGTGCTGACTTTGAAAGGCAATAATGAAAGTAAAATCTAAGGAAAGCTGGAGTGAGCCTCCAGACAGACAAGACACAGGCAATCACTCACATCTAACAGAGCACTGGAAGGAAACAAGACGGCTGTTCAAACAGGTACAAAAGATATCAACTAACTTCTTAAGGAAATGCTAAAAGTTGAGCAGCCACAGCTGTGAGAGTCCAGAGCCCTGAGAGCACAGACACCCGCAGCCCCTTCCCCATGGACCCCCAATGTTTGCTTCTGAAAAGTCTGGGGGCAGGAGAGAGCTGAGAAAGCATCCCTCAGGTAATGGCGCTGCTGAGGGAGAAAACAATTCTTACCTGGATCCTCCTCCCCAGTGGAGCAAAGTCTTAAGCTGCTGGAAAAAAGGCAGCAAATCCTGTCAGTTTCAGTGGGTGAAAACTGACAGAGCTTGGGAAAAGGAGAGAAGCAAGAAACCCTCCTAGTTTCAGAAAATTAAAGATCCTTTACCACTGGAGGCAGGGCAGCATCATGGAGAAAACCTGGCTCAAAAGACTCAGAGACACATGAGCTGCCTAAGGCTGATGCTGAATGAGGAAAATGTAGAAAGCTTTGCTCCTCACCACCCAGGCTAGCGAGGATCAAGAAACCAGCAACAGCAGACTAACAGAGGGACAAGAGCAGGGAGAGACAAAGGTACAGGCTCACAGGGAACACCCAAAACTGAGGGTGGGCAAAGCACCACCTGGAAGATGCTCAGATATCCCATCAGCCTGGTTCTTACCCTAACCACAGGTGACACTGAAGAAACCAAGGCTGGCAGTGCATTGAAGGTAATCACAGCAACCAATAAAACTGAAACACAGCACAGCTCCTCATTAAAGGCCAAGCAGAGAAAGAGGCATGCTTATTTCCGGACATAAATACAATCTACCTTGGTCTCTGCTACCCTACACAGAGTATGTACATTTCAGTGAAAAGTTATGAGACATATAAAATGGAAAGAAAAAATAATCCGCTGTTGAGAGACAAAACAGAGTATTTAAAATAACTATGATTAATATGTTACAAGCTCCAGTGGAAAGACTTGAAGACATTCATGAATAGATGGGTCATTTCAGCAGAGAAATAGAAACAATAAGCAAATGGCAAAGGGCATACTGGAAATAAATGTACCCTCCCCACAGTAATAGAGATGAAGCATGACTGACAGGCTCATCAGTAGACCTGATGAAGGCCTCGGTGAACTTGAACATAGGTCAATAGACAGTACTAGGATGGAAACAAAAGAGGAAATTATTGAAAACACTTTTTAAAGAACAGAGTATCCAAGGCATGTAGGCCGATATTAGTCTAAAATATATTTAATTGAAATCCCGGAAGGAAAAGGGAGAGAATAGGGAGAAAACATTTGAAAATGAATGGTCTAGAATTTTCCACAAATAAGAATTATAAAACAATCTAGAAATATATTCATACTGCTGAAGACCAAAGGTAAAGAGAAGTATTAAAGTCTGTCAGAGAAAAGTACATAATCATCTTCAGGAAATGGAAAGTCTCCCAGGTTTTTGAGACCAGGTATAACCAGAGTAAAGGTATCACCATGCCTGAAAAAAATTATTTATCATTTAGAGCAGTGAATGTCTACCAAAGAGGTTAAGAAAAATCAGAGAAGGGAGGTAACAATGTCAAATCTCCAGCATCAAGTATGCTTTTCCTGGCTAGAAGTTGGATCACCCAGTCATCTATAGCTTTTTTGTAAAAATTAATAAATTAATTAATTGTATGAGCATATATAAATAACAAGTAAATACAATTTTTTAAAAAACAGACTTTGATGCTACTATCATTTTATCAGTGATAAAACTAACCATTTCTTTTTTTTTTTTTTTTTTTTTGCGGTACGCGGGCCTCCCTCTGCTGCGGCCTCTCCCGTTGCGGAGCACAGGCTCCGGACGCGCAGGCTCAGCGGCCATGGCTCACGGGCCCAGCCGCTCCGCGGCACGTGGGATCCTCCCGGACCGGGGCGCGAACCCGGTTCCCCAGCATCGGCAGGCGGACGCGCAACCACTGCGCCACCAGGGAAGCCCGCCATTTCTTGATATTTGTACTCAAATAATATTTCTGATGATTTTCTTTTCAATAGCATTTGCTTCTTACTTTCAACATAATTTCGATCATTATCTTTCCAATATCTTCGTAGGTAGATTTTACTATTCCATTAAGTTGAGTTTAATATTCATTGATAGATATTTTAAATATCAGGGATTAAATTGGCAAATAATATTATGCAAAACCCACTCAGCTTTACTACCATGAATCAACAGTCTTGAATCAGAAGAACTCTGAGACCCTGAAGGAAGCAAGCACATCATTCAGGAGCTAATCAAGAGTCAGGAACCACACGGTAATTTGAACATGGAACTATTAACGTAACAGGGAATTGTCTACTAACGAATAAAGGATACTATAAAGAACATAGGAATAACAGATTGAGGAGCAACCAGAACCCCTAGGGATGAGATTGTGAACCCAAGGGAAAGACTCCTTTCCTTCAGTGTGGACACCCAGACCTCTTTGTAGAGGGATGGGTATATCACTGGCTCATTGGAGAGTAGAGAAATTCGCAGAGGCTGCAAAGCCTCCCTGGGAGTACAGAGGCGTCCTGCTGGAAACGCCCACTGAGAAGCCACTGTGGCATTGCTGGAGGAATCCGCCCACGGGGACTGCCCTGAGCTGCTATAAATCAGGCACTTTTGGAGCCAAGGAACTGGAGGATCTGTGTGCTCTGCTGAAGCCTAGGTACTAAGAAATCTGCACACAGTGCAGGAGCCTGTCTAGAAAAACACATCAGACTTGGAAGATAAACTCCTTTCTTACTCCAGTGTCTCTTTGTTACCCTCTACTCACAAAGCATGCCGTCTGCCACAGGAGAAACATGCACAGGGTCCAGATATACTATTCTAGGGTATTCATTTAAGGGTGATTTGCAGCAGAGAGGTGATGTGTCAATAACTAGTACATCAAATTTTAATGTCTCTCAAGAAAAATGCCAATTTGGAAAAGGAAATGTCAGCTATCTGGTCTACTGCAAGCCACATGATTTGCACTACACACATTTTCTATTCTAATCATTTGCCAATAATAAGGGAAAAGAAAGAGATAATGCACAGAGAATAAATTCAAAAGTATCTTAGAGCTGGTTACATCAGTGTTTTCAATTTCTGAAAACTCACCAAACTGTAAATCTAAGGTTTATACACCTATCTTTATCATTTTTATATTTCAATAAAAACTGTTAAAATAAGCCATACATGTTGCAGAGTTTAATTTCTGATGACGTAGCTTGTACCCAGCACTCCAGAGAATCCATGTATTTAGCCCTATTGACACACTTATTTCTTTATGTTGTAATTGCCTATTTAACTGCAATGACTCTGAATTGAAAATAATCTTGTTTCCAGGCTCTAAATAAAAGTTTTTTCAAAAGAAATAATTGAAGAATGAGCTTATTTTGGAAGTAAAGTCTTGTCAATCATTCAAAATATGTTTTTTCTATGACTTCTTACAGGTTCCTACTTTATCTCTAAATGAAGGTAATTGTCATTATAAATGCAATCAGAAAGCTGATTCCAACAGCACTAATTACTTTATGTCAAAAATCAAATGCCGGGCTTCCCTGGTGGCGCAGTGGTTGCGCGTCCGCCTGCCGATGCAGGGGAACCGGGTTCGCGCCCCGCTATGGGAGGATCCCACATGCCGCGGAGCGGCTGGTCCCGTGAGCCATGGCCGCTGAGCCTGCGTGTCCGGAGCCTGTGCTCCGCAACGGGAGAGGCCACGGCAGAGGAAGGCCCGCATACCACAAAAAAAAAAAAAAAATCAAATGCCCCCCGTTTCATTCACTAAGCTCTTTTTTTAAAAAAATGACATATATTTGACTTCTGTTACTTTCAGGTGTACAGCATAGAAATTTAACATTTTTATAGATTACACTTCATACAAAGTTATTATAAAACATTGACTATATTCCTTATGCTGTACATTCGATCTTTGTAACTTATTTATTTTATACGTAGTAGCTGGTACTCCTTAATACTCTTCACCCATTTTGGCCCTTCCCCCAACCCTCTTTCCTCTGGAAACCACCAGTGTGTTCTCTGTATCCGTGAGTCTGTTTCTGCTTTATTATACTTGTTCCTTTATTTTATTTTTTTAGATTCCACATATAAGTGAAATCACACCCTTCAATGAAATTTAGTTAGAGACCCAATCTTGCCCCCAAACTGAAAATTGAACTCTCTTCACCCTTCAAGGGAGAATCATTCCCCGTCTTAGAAGATAGGTCTTTCCAACAGCATTGTTAACAAATGAATCACCTTTTGTGGTAGACAGATTTCGTTGATGGTCTCGATTAATTCTTTTCCAAGCCACGCCATTTGCTCTGTAACTTTCTAGTCTTCCCTTTGACTGTGGACTTTTCTATGTTACATGCTCTGGCCAAAGTGATGTTAGCAAGTGCCATGCAAGCAGAGAAGTGAAGAGAGGAAAGTGCACTTCTGCTTTCCCTGTTCATGACACGGCCGGCTCTCTCTGGGATCCTCACCATCAACATGAGAATGAGCGCTCACTAGCCTGGGGGCAGGGGAGAGTCCAAGTGAAGCAGAGCTGCATCATCTCAGCTGAAGCTACCAGAGGCTAGTCAGTTCAAAGCATACCCTTAAGCTTATTACACAGGAGTGGAGACACTCAGCCAAACCAGCCCTGTTCAATCCAGAACAGCAGGCACTCCAAGCTGACCCAGAACCTTGCAAAAAAATAATGAATGGTTGTGATTTTAAGTCACTAAATTTTGGAGTAATGTGTCATGGAGCAATATCTAGGTACTATAACTTTTTACCTCTGGCTAAAGTTTTCTCTCTCGATGATTTTTAAATTTTTTTTTAGAATTTTGTTTTGTTTTCTTAAGAAATAATATTCATAGCACTTCACTGGAGCTATTGCACAGGCAAACTAAATTGAGAATCAAAAAGAGCACTGAGATTCTTATATGAGGTGGTCACTTGGATTTCTCAATAGCTAGAGACCGTTTTTCTTCATACCAGCAAGAGAGATTGTGAATCCAAATTGCATTACCACTAAAAGACAGAATATTATGTATCATGAACTTTTTGGGTTACCTGGGAAGAGTTAAAAGCTTAAATTTAAAATCTACAAATGTTGAGTCCACCAAATGATATAATCGGTAAACAATAAGAATTATATTTTATGAATTGTTTTTGGACCTAGAAATTATCATACTAAGTGAAGTAAATCAGACAAAGACAAATATTATATGATATCACTTAATGCAGAATCTTAAAGAAGATACAAATGAACTTATTTACAAAACAGAAACAGACTCACAGGCAAGAAAACAAACTTCTATTACCAAAGGGTAAAGGCATGGGTGGGGGGACAGGCGATAAATTATGAGTTTGGGATTAACATATATGCACTATTATACATAAAATAGATAATCAACAAGGTCCTATTGTATAGCACAGGGAACTATATTCAATATATTGTAATAACCTGTAATGGAAAAGAATCTGAAAAATTATATATATATATATGTATAAATCTCCTCTTAACTAATCACAAGGAAAAAGATATAATTGATGTTGAGGACCTGAATAAAGCCAGCTGATTTTTATTCTGCTCCTAAACTTAAATAATTTTCAACTCTCCAATGTTTGCATATGTATATGAATCACTCTGCTGTACACCTGAAATTAACACAGCACTGTAAATTAACTAAAGTCAATAAAATAATAAAATAAAATAAAAATTAAAAGAAAATAAAAGGCAGCATCCTCTGGGTGCTTGTCATTGACAAAAAAAAAAAAGAATTAAACATACAATAGGAGTGGTCTGATTTCCACATTAAGAGACGTTGTTTCAAGGATTAAATAAAAGGTTTTGAAAATCATTTGGAAATGTTTTACAATAAAATAGGTGCTAATTCAATAAATGTAGGCTTACTGACTGTTTCACTAAGTGTGCATGAACCCACAGGTTGTTATTAAGGAATATAATAAGTTTGATGACTTTGTCAATTAAGCAATGATGATGAACAGCTGCACAAAATCAGTCTCCTGGTCTGGATCATTCCAAAAACTCGGGGAAAGAACCAGTGACTTGATGAATAGTCAAGAAATATAGTTTATATGAGAAATGTATTATAAAATATCATGAATATTTTTTCTCTGTGCAGCTAGATGATACCCCTGGTGTTGGCTCAGCTGTCTTTGATGAGTCAGGAGAGAATTAGGAGTATTGTTCTGCTAATTGCATATAACACAGCTAAAACATATATCATAATCCAAAACAATGACTCTTTTATGTTTATGCTCTGTTTCAGAGATAAGAATAAATAAGAATTTAAAAAATGAAGAACTTTAAAACCTTCTCTAAGACAATTTATCTTTTCAGGAAATGTTTACTGCGCACCTCTTCTTTACCAACCACTGTGAATCTCAAAGACTGCATGACTCTCCTATGTCTAACGGTAAGAAATTATTTCCTTTTAACTAATCACAAAAAAAAAGATACAATTGATGTTAAAGATCTGAAAAAATCCAGCTGATTTTTATCTGCTCCCAATCTTAAATAATTTTCAACTCTCCAATTCAAAGTATGCTTAGGTAGAACAAAAGATATTCACAGTATTTACAGCAGAACAATTATTTATCATCTTTCAATGTTTGTTTTTCTTTCTACCTATTTCTGTTTCCTTCAGCTCTGCTGGATGATAATGTATATCCACACGTATATTATACTTTTCCCGTGAAAACTGAGCTTCTTAGACAAGACTTGCTGTTGCTTGTGTTAACTTTACAACATTTCATCCAATTATTTATTTAGGTCATCAAATTTTTGAAAAATAAAGACTTGGATTTGAAACTCAGCTTTGTCATGGATTGGCTTCAAGAAACTGGAGAAAGTTATTTCATCTCTCTAGGCTTCGATTTCCAAATATACAACATGGGGATTAAAATATTTGCTTACTTTACCTCACAAATAGATGTAAGGAGCAAATAAAATGCACTTTTGGAAAGCACTTTGCAGTTAGAATAAAATGTGAGACATATTCTCTTAATCATAGGAATTAATAGTTTGTACATCTGATTTTGCATGCATTGGAGATTTCTAAATGGGAATAAACTTGTTAAAGTTACAAGGACTAAAATTTTATAATTACTTCTACCAGTTTATCCCCGCATCAACGATCACTATATGTTTCATGTAGTTGGTAAAAGTAAGATGTTCTGGAGTTCCTTTAGAAGTGGAGCTGGATATTCTTGCTTCCTCAGGGAAGGACTGCTTCACTAAGGGTTCCTTTTCTCTGGGCCATATGGGCTCAGATAGCTTCATTGTTCAGATGATAGTTTTACACTCAGAGAAAAATGGGAAAGAAAAGAGTAACTGGCTATATTCACAATTTGGAAATTTTCTACACTTTTCTAAAATCATGAAAATGATAAAGTCATGACTATGAGTCCTAAAAGAGTACTCTAATAGGTTTCTAGAGTGAATGTATTAGAATGCCTTTCAAACAAATCGTAAATACATATCCCTTAAAAATATTTTATACCTCAGGCTAACATACATAGGGGGAAAAGACGTGTGGCACAATAAAAGAAAATGTTGTAAGAGAGTTTTATTTTATTTTTTAAATTAATTTTTATTGTAGTATAAACAATGTTGTGTCAGTTTCTGCTGTACAGCAAAGTGATTCAGTGATATATATATACATGTATCTATTCTTTTTCAAATTCTTTTCCCATTTAGATTATTAGAGAGTATTGAGCAGAGTTCCCTGTGCTATACAATAGGTCCTTTTTAGTTATCTAATTTATATATAGTAGTGTATATATGTCAATCCCAATCTCCCAATTTATCCTTCCCTACCCCCTACTTTCCCCCTTGTAACCGTAAGTTTGTTGTCTACATCTGTGACTCTGTTTCTGTTTTGTAAACAGGTTCATTTGTACCATATTTTAGATTCCACATATAAGTGGTATCATATGACATTTAGGTTTCTTCCATGTCCTAGCTATTGTAAATAGTGCTGCGATGAACATGGGAAGAGTTTTAAATTTTATATCAAAAAATAATATCTGATTGCTTCCCCAGGCTTGTCTCCTCTCTCTGTCAAGAGAGGCCACTTTCAGACCCTCCAGCAGCCCAGCATCCTTCCTCCCACAATGTGGTCCTCATCTCCGTTGCCAGGCATACACTTTGCAGAATATCACCTATGTATCCTTGAGATACTACATTAGTCTCCTGTTGGATAACATAAATTAGGTCCCCTTTGTACAATTTATCGTATTACTCTAAACTCTTTTATTCTTAGTTTTTAGTATAATTGTTATTAGCTTTTAATCTTTGTGTGACTATTTGTTAATCAACTATCTCCATAGTCTTACCTATGGAGGCAGGTACCGTGTAGTTCACTATGGAACCTACAGCGTTTAGCACAGTGCCCGGCAGATAGGAAGTGTGTGATGGGCATTTGAACGAGTTAATTTAAAAAATGAGGAATAAGGAATTATAACCACTCAAAGCTCACAGGCATTTAGTTGCAAAATTACTTCTTAGAAACAACACTTTAAAAATATATAATGCTGAAAAGTTTAATTTTACCTTTGACTAGACCTATATGAAGTGTTATATCATTAAATGTTGCCAATTAGATTTACCAGGCATCCTTAGATAACACTTCTCTGGATGTTTGTGTTTATTTGTATTATTATATCATGCTATACTGTAGCATTCCAGTTTTAAATTAACAATTACACCGAAACATTTATTTCATTGGATTGCATAGCAAAGTTTTTATTTAAAGATGTTATCGAAATTAGATTCAACCTTGATACATCATGCGGTTAGTTTGCTGGATGAAATCAGTTAAAGCTGTCAAAAACTGTGAATGGTCTGATATTTCTTCCTACATACAAGCTGATAAGTAAGCCTGCTACAGTTTCGTGAATGCTGGCAGAAGACGAGATATACGTGGATCAGAGACAAAGGGCTTTATTACTCATGGTACCACAAGTGGCATGAGCTTTGGACTTGTATCAGCTCGCTCTGTCCCCTAAGTCCAATGGGAGCCTGATGAATGCTGCAGACAGCACACAAGCCTGCAGTCTACAGGGAGGCACTACTTCTGTCTTCGAAGACTGTATCCTTACAAATATAGTCCAGAACACAAACGCTCAGTGCCTCTGTGCACAGACATGCACAAAACGTAACACACCCATGGACCACTGTTTCCTAGTGTATTCTTGTCCTATTGATGCAAATCTTGCTGATTACATTGTGAGATAATCATTTTATTCATTTCTGTGCAGACATGCACAAACGTAACACACCCATGGACCACTGTTTCCTAGTGTATTCTTGTCCTATTGATGCAAATCTTGCTGATTACATTGTGAGATAATCATTTTATTCATTTTATCAGGGCAGTACATGTATGCGTCAGAAAAGTTTGATTTTGGCAGGTAAATTTATGCCCACTAAATATTATACCAATTAAAAATACACTTGTTTATTGAAACTCTTCTTGCTAATAAAACAATGGATAACAATCTGAGGTTTTAAAAATATTAAATGTGTGGCTTCCCCTCTTTTGGGTTGTATTTCTAGGTTCAATCATGTTGCACAGTTTTAAAGTGATCCTTTGGATGTGTAAGAATTAGTGTAGTCCAATCTCAAAACTATAGCTTTATTATAGAATCCTTAAGCTGGAGACAGTGATAAAGATGTTAGTCAGAGGTGTATATCACATAGAACATCCAAAGTCAGTTATATCCTTTTTCCATTCCCAACATGTGCGGTTGGTTTCAGAAGAAACCTGATTCTATCCATGTTATAACCCAACTTTGCTTTAAAATTGAGAAATCTGAGGTGACTGCATGCCTGAGGTCCTTAAATAGAATTCTTGTTTCTGAAATCTAGTGTAGTATGGCTCTAAACAAGAGACAGGGGAGGTTTTTCTGATTCAAGATGGCGGAAGAGTAAGACGCGGAGATCACCTTCCTCCTCACAGATACATCAGAAATACAGCTATACGTGGAACTTCTCCTATAGAACACCAACCGAACGCTGGCAGAAGACCTCAGACCTCCCAAAAGGCAAGAGACTCCCCCACGTACCTGGGTAGGGCAAAAGAAAAAACAGAGACAAAGAATAGGGACGGTACGCGGGGGGCGGAGGGCAAAGCGGAGAAATTCCCTCACAGAGGATCGCTGCCGACCGGCACTCACCAGGCCGAGACGCTCGTCTGCTCACCCGCCGGAAAGGGCGGGGCTGGGAGCTGAGGCTCGGGCTTCGGACGGAAGCCGGGAGAGG
>NC_041220.1:5232659-5233434 GCF_002837175.3 Physeter macrocephalus
GGCTGTCGGCGCGGACAGCAGAGACGGGTGTGGGACGCTAGGGTTGCTGCTGCCGCCACCAAGAGGCCTGTGTGCGAGCACAGGTCACTCGCCACACCGCCCCTCCCGGGAGCTCGTGCAGCCCGCCACTGCCGGGGTCCCGGGATCCAGGGACAGCTTCCCGGGGAGAATGCGCGGCGCGCCTCGGGCCGGTGCAGCGTCACGCCAGCCTCTGCCACCGCAGGCTCGCCCCGCATCCGTGCCCCTCCCTCCCCCCGGCCTGGGCCAGAGACCCCGAATCAGCTGCTCCTTTAACCCCGTCCTGTCTGAGCGAAGGGCAGACGTCCTTGGACGACCTACACGCAGAGGCGGGGCCAAGTCCAAAGCTGAACCCCAGGAGCTGTGCGAACGAAGAAGAGAGGGGGAGGTCTCTCCCAGCAGCCTCAGAAGCAGCGGATTAAAGCTCCACAATCAACTTGAAGTGCCCTGCATCTGTGGAAAACCTGAATAGACAGCGAAACATCCTAAGTTGTGGAGGTGGACTTTGGGAGCAAGCTATACTATTATTTTCCCCTTTTTTCTTTTTGTGAGTGTGTATGTGTGTGCTGCTGTATGAGATTTTGTCTATATAGCTTTGCTTTCACCATTTGTCCTAGGGTTAGACCAACCCGTTTTTCGTTTTTTTTGTTTTGTTTTGTTTTAATAGAAATTTTTCTTCTTAATAATTATTTTTTATTTTAATAACTATACTTTCTCCTACTTTATTTTGTCTTCTCCCTTTCTTTCTTCCTTCCTT
>NC_041220.1:5234058-5245650 GCF_002837175.3 Physeter macrocephalus
GCATTGGCAGGCGGATTCTTAACCACTGCGCCACCAGGGAAGCCCCGATAACATTTTATTAAATACAAATACATTTATATAAATTTCTTGAAAATTCAGCTATTCAGAAGTTCTCCCTCTTTTCCTATCATGTTAAATAAAAAGTGCCTCTCAGGATCTTAGTCTGGTCTTCCCAAATATACTTTTCTTTGTCATTGAATCTATTTTTATGTTTCACAGGAAAGTTTGTTTTTATTTATTATTGTGTACAGTATGGGAATACTGAAAATCTTATGGATGAAAAGAGACAAAGTTATTTTTAAGTATATTTTTAAACGTTAAGATTATTTACTTTATAAAGTTGTATAAATCATCTTTCTGTGATCACATGACTATGATTAGCAAAGAGAAGTTACATAGTATTTCATATTTGGTGGGACTTGTTTAATAGAAAATCCTTTTCTACCTGACACAGGATTTTTATTAGACCTTTAGGTTTTAGTTCAGATGTGACAATTTTCACTTGCCTTAAAACGCATACGGTTTTGCCAGTAAGTCAAATGTGAATGTAATTCTAATTCAGAACTAAAAGCCATCAGTAACTGGTCACATTCATACCAAGATTTAATTAGTACTTTCCAATGTGAAGTTGGTTTTGGTTTTTTGGCTTTTTTTCTTTTAGAACTAATGGGCATTGCTTTGCCATCATAGAAGAAGATGACCAAGGAGAAACCACATTGGCTTCAGGGTGTATGAAATATGAAGGATCTGATTTTCAGTGCAAGGTAAGACCTAATTTGAGGCCTATGAAATAAAGGGAGGGGCCACAGGAAAAGCGTTGATTCCCCAAGGAGAAGTGTGCCTGGTCTGCACATGGCTGTGTGCAGTAGTTAACCTACATAAGAAAGATGTGAGTTTCATGTTGCTTGTTCTCAGTGAAGCCACATTGAGTCAGTCTTCCAGGAGATTACAAGCATTTGTGACTTATTCTAGAATGTCAACTGGGATCTGTGTCACATTCACTAGAGGAAGAAGAATTAATTTATTTAACATTTACTATTTGCATTTAATATGCTAAGTGCTTGGTATATTTTACCTCATTTTCTCCCAGTTACCCTATGAGGCAGATATTTTTTATCCTCCGTCTTATAGCAGAGGAAACTAAAGCCCAGAGAGAAGTAAGTTCATTGCTTAGGGTCACAAAGTTAATAAATGGCAAAGCTGTGATTTAAGCTATTTGATTCCCAAATCCTTGTTTCCATAATACTGTGCTGCCCCCAATCTGTTGTTGGCAAAGTCTTTCTTTCCCTTTTAAAAGTAATGTAACATTTAGCTATCTGGTTTACAGCACTCCTCGTTTCTAAAATCTTTAAATCATACCGCTTTCAGCCTTCTCCGAAGTGCTCTCAACTTCCTGTGATGTAATTCACCTAGCTGAGAAGATGGGAATTCAGACAGAACACAGAAACATTGTAGGGTCTCTGCATACTTCTGGGATACCAATCCCACTTACTAGCGTTTGGTCTGCCTTCTTCATTCCTGTAATCATCCTTGATAGAGAAGACTGAAACAAAACGAGAGTTAAGGAAGTGTTCGTTTTCTTTGTCCTCCATTACCTGGTATTTTGTCGGCAATACTACATCCATTGCTTGGTGGTCTTTCTTCTAGCACTGCCAAAAACCCCTTCCTGATTTTTCTTTACATTTTCTGTCCTGCAAGGCTGAGCTCATTTTGAACTTTAGCCATACTGGGACTATTCTTGGATGCTTCACGCTTCTTTTATTCATCTTTAGTTGTATACTCTTCATTCCATCCTTCATGTAAGTTTTCTCTAGATCTGGGATATTTTTTTCAGAGTCACCTGTGTAACTTCTGACATGTCTCTCTTTTCTCTTTCTTTTTATGATCATTTAAAGGTAAAAAAAATTGTTAGAAAGTTAAAAATTCAGTTAAAATGTAAAACTTGTGCTTTTGGAGGTTTCCAAGTACTCTTGACCCATCTTACCTTCTCTTATATAATCTCAAGTCCCTTATAGAATCCCATATAGATTCCCCTATGGAATCTCATTTTCACATTTTTAAAGGAATACCTGATTATACCGGGGTTTCTCCTTTCTACCCATCTGATATTTAAGAATAAGAAGGTTGATTTCTGCTTATATTCTTGCTACTTCTATGACGACAGACAATTCCTTTCTGTTACTGTTTTGGTCTGGAATGGCACTTCTTCCAGGTAGTGCTGAAATGTCAGCATTCAAGTTAAGAACTTCTCAAATACTGTACTTTTAATCAAATAAAACTTCACATATAATTTTTGGTATCTGTTCCCATGACTACAGTCTTTCCCTGTGCTCATTTTCTGATCTATTAGGGACACATATCTGGTTGGTGGTCTCCCAAAAACTCTCAGAAATATTGTTTCTATATTTTGCCCTTATCCTCACCACATACACTTCAACTTGCTTCCATACCAGGTTCATTAGTTTCAACATAGTTGTTATAGGCAGAATCAACTGTATCTTCTGCCTACTTGACTACCTTTTCTAACCTGTCATTTCTTTGGCCTAGGACACGCTCCACTTTTTAGTCAGATCTTAAGTCTCATCCAACTAAGTCTCAATACTACTATGAGATCATATTTACCCTGCTAGTCTATCACTGTAATAAAATGTATTACCCATGTTTTTTAGGAAAAGATCTCATGATTTTAAATACTTTTTTACTAAAAACAAATGAATAGTCATATCTTAAGATATGCCAAATTTTGGGTGAAAAATATATATAAACTTTTGTTTATCTGTAATTAAGTTATAGTCTAGTGTTCTAACACACCATGCACATACATACATTCTTCTTAAGAAAAAACATTTTAGAGTCTTTACAACACTATTTCACGATAGATTTAAATTTTTCAATAATCACTTTCACACAAACTTAGCAGGTCCTTTTCACTCACTGAATTAGAAACTGTATTTTATGAATATTTTAAAAATTAATTATCAGTTTCGTGTATCAGATTATTTCTAATTTTCTTCCTTTAGGATTCACCAAAAGCCCAGCTACGCCGGACAATAGAATGTTGTCGGACCAACTTATGTAACCAGTATTTACAACCTACACTGCCCCCTGTTGTTATAGGTAGGTTAGCAGAGAAAAGTGCAATCATGATTCTCAGTGAAATATTTTCTCTGGTTTTAACAATAAGCAAGCTTTCTAGAGTTCAACACTACAAGTTATTTTTTCCTTTTAAGATGTGATCGAAAGGTAATATGTCTTTTTCATTGTTTACTTCCATTATCAGGTCCATTTTTCGATGGCAGCATTCGATGGCTGGCTTTGCTCATTTCTATGGCTGTCTGCATAATTGCTATGATCATCTTCTCCAGCTGCTTTTGTTACAAGTAAGATAATTATTTTGATGCAAAATATTTTGTTGAATATTAGATATAAACAGTTGTTCTTAAAGCCAGTAGGCAGAAACCATTGACAATGTATTTCAGGAACCATTAACTTGTATTTTCTGGTTATCTCCTTTAATTAACTATATTATAGTTTCTTAAGGGAACAGAGGACCTTACTACTAATCAATTAATTGGACACTACATTATACTTCTTGTTATGTTCATGAGTACTTAAGATATTCTTATTTATAGAATATTGAACTTTCTTATATCTAAATTTAAAAACCTGACCCCATATATGCACTACCAAATGTAAATTAGATAGCTAGTGGGAAGCTGCCGCATAGCACAGGGAGATCACCTCTGTGCTTTGTGCCACCTAGAGGGGTGGGATAGGGAGGGTGGGAGGGAGGGAGACGCAAGAGGGAAGAGATATGGGAACATATGTATATGTATAACTGATTCACTTTGTTGTAAAGGAGAAACTAACACACTATTATAAAACAGTTATACTCCAATAAAGATGTCAAAAAAAAAAAAAAAGAGAGAGGGGAGGACCATTTCCGTGGGGACAACTCTGCTCCTCCCATGGAAACCTACACGAGACATCACAGGAGGAGCAGGAAACCCAGGATTCGGCACAAATCTCCTTCTTGAAATGATTAGAGAGTTGCCTACACACTAATATGGACTTATTAACATATTAAATTGATTTCCTCTCTAATAGACTTCATTTATATTTTGGTTGTGAATTATGTTTTTCTAATTTCCATCTGCTAATTTCAGGCGCAGATATGGTAAGAACGGATTTGATTTTCTGTAACCCCTTTCCTCATGCATAAGACAAAATAGGCACCCTATTTAAATTTAATATTATAAAAGGAAGATATAGAATTACTTGTAAGATAATTCAGCATACTTATTCTATGAAGGAAGAAGCTGAAACAGAAGATCTGAATAATTTGCCCAAGGTCCCAGAGCAGGTGGCATCAAGAAATAAAAATATATAAATAAAACTTCCTAAACCTGTTGATTATATTTCATTCATCATCTTAAGGTCTTCTTTGTTTGTAATTTAAACATTAATACTCTATCAAGAAAATTGAGATATTTATATTTCCTTTATCTATTTTTTTAAGACCCTGCCTGACACAGAATATGTGACAGCCATTCTGATTGACCTAGCTGAGGATCGTGGTTTTGGACAAGAAGATATAGATAAACCACCTCCTCTGTAGCATCAGACGGGATAATGGACCCCAAGTGAGGGTCAGGGGCCACTCAAGGTGCTGACTGAGAACAGTGCTTTGGACCAGAAAAGCCCTGATGCCAGGTGTGGTGGGTTTTCAGCCAAAGATGAAACAGCAGCAGAAACACCCCCAGGACAAATCGTGGGAGCAGAGTCTACAGATGGGACAGAGACATAGAGGAGGGGTGTCTGGGACTCTTGGGGGTACCATGACCAGCCCGAGATGCCTGTGACCCTGGGTTAGGGAAGACGGTATCCATACACCAGGAGGTAAATGTCTCCTCCTAGCTCTCCCTGAGGCTCACGAGGTGGGATTCCTCATGAGAAGGGGACCCTGCACGTAAACCCAGTGCAGGTGAGGCAGGTTTGAGAAGAAGTGAAAGGCACGGTGTACCAGGCAGTGCGGGGTGCCGGGTGCCAGGTGTGAACCACCTTACTGCATGCTCACAAGGTCCCTGGTGGTGGGCAGGATGACCCATTTTAAAGATGAGAAAACTGAGGCTCAGAGAGGCGAGTTCCTGCTGCTAGGAAGTGTCAGAGCCCAGAGCGCGAGCCAACCTTGCCTGGTCGTCTTGGTCCTTTTTCCGAAGGCACTCAGCTACAGCCGGGTGACTGCTGTTGCAAGACCATGGGTGCAATAAGAGGAGGACCAGACGGAAGTGACATTGTAGCGGATCCGAGAGAGGATGTGGGAACGGTTTCCTGATGCAGCTGAAAAGGTGGGCACACGTGCGAGGTGTGAGGAGGCTAGCGGCCTCCCAGCTGTTGGCGGACCAGGGGCGAGAAGCGGGCCACCTGGGGAAATCTCGGCCTGACCTTCCCGTGGAAGCTGGATTACCCACTTGTCCAGGAAGCAGGAAGGAAGTGATTTTCCGTTTCTTCTCAGCACTGGTGAAACACCAGGTAGTTGATAAGTGGGATGAAGGAGAAATGGGGTGAGAGAAAGAGACATCTTTTTTTCAGTGACCAGAGACAGGCTGCCTCACCTCGGAATCGCACTAATCAGTCCTGTGGTGCTGCGATCACCCACCACCCATATAGCAACACACAATGTGGGGTGCTGGGGGGCAGCCACTGGGTCCTGCACACAGGTCACAACACACCACGGGAGTCAGGGGACCAACTGAACTGTCTTACTTACGTGCATGGTCTGTCTTTCCATTACGGTGTGAACTCCAGGTGGGGAGAAATGGTATCTTTTTATGAAGCTGTGATCTTAGATCAGATTTTCCCAGAAACAGCCTCTGAGGCTCACTTGGGATGGTTCTGGGAGCAATACCTCTGTGAGAAGCAAGACTGGGAAGAAGGAGAGGGTGGGCTGAGATGTTACCATAACAGAGACCTCAGCCCACCCACGGGGAGCGGGGAACGTTCTCGGTTGTCCCCAGAAGCAAGGGATATCTATTTGTATTTCTTTAAATTTCTTCTTTAATCTTTTATGTGTTTATCTCACTAATATTGGTTTATAACTTAGTATATACACTATTACAGTAACTATAGCCTCTAGCCCTCTTTAACTAAAAGCTAGCAACATGTGATATATTTTCATTGACTCATGAGTTTTTCTACTCCCATTGTAAATATTATGAAACACCTACTAGGGAATAAACACCATTCAAGCACTGTGTATATAAAAGTGAACGAACCAACCAAAATTTGACATCAGGAAGCATAATGACAGCGAGGGGAATCAAAGAGTAAACACATGAAGAATCTCATCTCCAGTGTAAAATTATGGCAGGGAAAAATTAAGGTGGGAAACTGACTTTAGATGGAATTGGCCATGAAAGTTCTCTCTACCGGGGGATGTCTTCCTCACAGAAAGGTTAGACTTGGAAAAAAAGCAGCCATGGGAGGAGCCAGAAAGAGGAGGGAGGTCCCCACAAACGAAAGCTGCAAATTTCTGAGCTGTTGGAGGTGTCCTTGCACTGTTATCGTCACTGACTTTGGGGCTGGATGGGGTCACTGGGGGAAACAGAGGAGGGTAAAAGCCCAGATGTCGTGAAAATCTACAGGGAGTGAGTGATGGATTAGTTGGCAAACAAGAAGGCTGAGGATCAGCCACACGTGCGAAAACAAAATCAGCACCATGTGGGAAGGTAGGAGGGAAAAGAGATGCTTCACAGTTGTGTTCCTTCTAATAATTAACAACAGCAAATTCAAAGAATAAAGTTGAACTTTAATGTTACTTCCAGATGAAGGAAAAGCAATCAAATAATATATACATAAAAGTATTTTGAGTTAAATGGAAATAGTGTATTCATACTCACGAAGGAATGAAAATGTTCTGTCCCTACTTTTAGGATAATAGCACGTAGTTCATAACAAAGTGAAAAATGAACAAGGGTTCTTTTCAGTTTCCAAAGTGTGCTTTTTCGCTAAAGGAAAATAAGATTAGTGGCAGTTTAGAGGGCTAGAAAAGTCAGATTTCTCTACTTTGTCCTTCTCCAGAACTATGATTATGGTAGATTAGTTTGGTGCTTGAATCCACACTATTGTGTTCAGCCTTTGTGATATTCAGTAACCCATAGACTTGTAACATGATTCTCTAGATTCATTTAACAAAGATAAAAAGGTGGAGATGAGACGTATAGAAGCCACCATGCCTTTCTGAGATCATTGCTTCAATTAGGCATAAAAGGTTATGAAGCTTCAGAGGGAATTATCGCTCATGAATTGATAGGCTGGCTACCCTGGGGGTTAGGGATTGGAAGATGTAAGGAAAGGTGTTGAAGTGGGATCTGTAACAGAAACAAGAGTTATGTGATGAAGGCAAATCCCATAAACTCTTGTCCCAGAATTATCATCTATAAAATTGGGATATGAGTGATAACTACCATGTTACAAGACTAAACACTTTAATTTGTAAAAAAATACGAATGTGTCTGCAACACTACAATTTTAATATAAAGGCTTATTGTTGTTTTATTATAATTTTAAATAGCTTAATAATTACAGCTTAATATTGAATACTGAAATTTAAACAAGCTTGAAGTTAGTTAAGGTAGTAAATCTTTTAACCAAGCCTGAGGGGTACAATATCTATTGAACCCCAAATATTATCACAGAATTTTTTGGAAACTAGAACTAATATATTACAATTCACTAATGCAGCACCTGATATAATGTCCCCGTCACTTACCGTGGTGGTCTAATCATGTAAGTATCAATACTTAATAGGTGGTGATCCTGATGATGTGCAAAGAAGGGACAGGAGCACGGAAACTAGAGGACAGAGTGGGAGTGAGGGAGAAGGTCACAGGAAGACCAGAAGCCAAAATCCCTTCAAATAGTATCCTTTAAGAAAACACTCAGGTAAATCCATACGCAAAACGTTCTATTTACATTTCAGAAATACTCACCTGAACTTTCCTTTAAAAAGCACATTCTCTTACCATCTTTTAAATGATAAATTACAAGTTTTGTTCCACATGTAACTTTTCTGGAGCATATCTGGTCTGTGAACTGACTAACAACATAAGTATATAGAGTACAGAAAATATAATGAAGTGTGAAGGTCATGTTTAAAATATTTATTTTCTGCAAAGACTTTGATTGAAATAAACATTATGAGGTATGCAAAACATAAATTCCTAATGCAGTTCAATTATATTTAATATGTCATTGACTAATTCAAACTTGTTTGTGTTTTACTTTTTAATCCTTACAGCACTATATATATATATATATATAATATTCCCAAATTATTTTCATGTTTAAAGAAAGAAAATATCTAAACATTTAAATTTAAAAAGTGATACGAGCTTATAACAGATTATTGCTAACAAGAATTGTGCTTCCAATTTACTTGAACTCCCTAAAGAGGGAACTCTACCAAGTGGTTTTATATTAGAAAGGACCAGTCTCTTCTGTCATACTTGACACTCTTCTTTAGTAATTGTTTTATCTCAGAATTATAAAAAAATAAATCTAATAAAATTGGCGTGACTATTAAAGCTTAATTATCCTGTAGGGATTCTGTTAAAGTTCTCAGTCTTTTTCTATATGAACTCAGAGATCTGATGTTTCGCAATTATCTGATTCTGAGACAGTAAGATGAACTCCTTGAACCTCAGTTTCCTCACCTTTAAAATAAGGTTAGTAAAACATTTCATCTGATTAAATAAGTTTGGGTCAGTTAATGTTCTACTATACTACGTGTCACAAAATAGGCATTCATTAAACCAGAAGTAACTTAGAAGGAATTTACCAAAGGGGCAAAAGCAAGGATTTTGAAATCAGAACCTTGGAAAGGATTTTGATTCCATTCTATACTTGCTGTATATGTTCACAAGTTAACTGGCCTCATTGACTACTAAGAATAAAAATGCTTATGTTTATGATCTATGCATATGAAGATTCTGGTAAAGTGCAAGTAATCACTATCACTGTCATTTATAATTATATTCCAACTATCTATTCTCATTAGTAAATCTTCCTCCTAAACTCTGATAGAAAATCATTCCTATATTCCATCCATCATAAAATGCACTATATTTAAAACAATTTTATTCTCAGAGACTAAGTATTTGCAATCAACAAAAATTCATCAATCCCTCTTCATCATTTGATCGTTGATAATCCCAAAAGTAGTGAAGGAAAACCTTAATTTAAATATAGGACTGTAATCAGGTATCCATTATTATCTTTTATGGGATCTCAATTAGAGACATTTATTGAGATGATAGAAACTGTAATCAATTGTGGATGAAGAATGTCACCTGCCATATCAGTAAACAAAGGATGCTGGGCCATCAAGCCCTCCCTCACGGCAGTTGCCCCTAACGATGCCCCCTGAGGGGACTCAGGATGGGAAAGAGCAGGATAGGGCCCCAGAGAGTTAAGGTGCACATCAAAGGAATGATGTCAGTGAGTCCAGACTCCTGCCTCTTCCCATACATAGAAGAGCCTTAAACTCATTAACATGAGGTGTCTGGTTAACAGTAATCTTTTGATGTTCTGACGACTGCTTTATTTATTTATTTATTTATTTATTTTTGCAAAAACCCCTCTGTATGCTGGCTCCTCCCTCACTTCTGTGGAGCCGCCCCTCGGAGCACCTGAGAGGCTGTCTCCTGGGCTTACATCCTCAGTATGCTGCCAAATAAAACATAATCCTCAACTTTTAGGTTCTGCTTTTTTTTTTTCAGGTGACACAATCAACAAGGATCAGGTAAAATAAATAAATAAAAGATAAAAGCCTCCTGAAAAATTACGAATTTATGTAGTCTCACCCTCCAGATTTATATTCAAGGGCAACATAACAAAAAAGGTACCTTTATCAAGTGTTATAACTATACCTAGGGTAAAAAGACTCTGATTTTTTCACCTCTTTAAATATCAAAATCTTGAAACATGAAAAATACTTAGAGTTGTACAATCTCTTTGTTCTTGCATAGAAACATTATTGTTTCACTGAAGTGTATCACTCCCTGTAGCACCATAAGAAATGTTAGAGTGACAATGGGATTGAATTACCCTCAGTAGATCAAATTAACATCAAAACGAAATGGTACAATTATTCTCCATTTCTCCCAGTGTTTCTATATTTACACTATCATTATGCTTCTGGTGCCATCAACATTTTCCATAATAGCACGCATAGAAACTTTTTAACAGGCTATTGTAGCAATACATGTTAAAATGTAGCACACAGTGAAGTGAATCAGCTATATGTATACCTATATCCCCTCCCTCTTGGACCTTCCTCCAATCCTCCCCACCCACCCATCTAGGTCATCACAGAGCACCAGGCTGAGCTCCCTGTGCTATACAGCACGTTCCCACTAACTATCTCTTTTACGCATGGTGGTGTATGTATGTCAACCCCAATCTCCTAATTCATCCCATCCCCCCATCCTCCCCACCTGTTCACATGTCTGTTCTCTATGTCTGTGTCTCTATTCCTGCCCTGCAAATAGGTTCACCTGTAAAGCAGCTATACCCCAATTTAAAAAAAAAATGAATAGGTCATAAAGAACATTAATAATTTAGTGTTACAATATCTCTAAAATTTTCAAAGTACATACTCACTTTAGGGGACTCTACCCTACAACAATGAAAGCATCAGTATATAAGGATATATTCACAAAAATGTGTTTATTTCAGTATTGTTTGCAGTGAGGAAAAAAACAACCCTGAATGTCCAATAGTAGAGAAATAGTTGAATAAATTCTGGTACATTCGTACTGTGGAAAAAACAAAAAACAAAAAACATAGCATACTTAGTTTTCCTTCTGTCAAAGTTATTTTATTATGCCACACCTTTTTTTTTAACATCTTTATTGGAGTATAATTGCTTTACAATGGTGTGTTAGTTTCTGCTTTACAACAAAGTGAATCAGTTACACATATACATATGTTCCCAAATCTCTTCCCTCTTGTGTCTCCCTCCCTCCGACCTTCCCTATCCCACCCCTCTAGGTGGTCACAAACCACCTAGCTGATAACCCTGTGCCATGCGGCTGCTTCCCACTAGCTATCCACCCTAACTTTGGTAGTGTATATATGTCCATGCCACTCTCTCACTTTGTCCCAGCATACCCTTCCCCCTCCCCATATCCTCAAGACCATGCTCTAGTAGGTCTGTGTTTTATTCCCGTCCTACCCCTAGGCTCTTCATGACATTTTTTTTCTTAGATTCCATATATATGTGTTAGCGTATGGTATTTGTTTTTCTCCTTCTGACTTACTTCACTCTGTATGACAGACTCCAGGTCCATCCGTCTCACTACACATAACTCAGTTTCGAAAAATCTGAGAGTGAAATTAAGAAAACACTCCCATTTACCACTGCAACAAAAAGAATAAAATATCTAGGAATAGGGACTTCCCTGGTGGCGCAGTGGTTGCGCGTCCACCTGTCAATGCAGGGGAACCGGGTTCGCGCCCCGGTCTGGGAGGATCCCACATGCCACGGAGCGGCTGGGCCCGTGAGCCATGGCCGCTGAGCCTGCGCGTCCG
>NC_041220.1:5246874-5302614 GCF_002837175.3 Physeter macrocephalus
GCAATCCCACTACTGGGCATATACCCTGAGAAAACCATAATCAAAAAGAGTCATGTACCAAAATGTTCATTGCAGCTCTATTTACAATAGCCAGGACATGGAAGCAACCTAAGTGTCCATCAACAGATGCCACACTTTTTGAAACTGTTTGTATTCTATCTGCTTCTCAACAATCACATTCTCTTGTTTCTCCTGGTAATCTGACTTTAAGAGCAACACATTCTTTCTTCCACCTAAAATGTATCTTCAGACTTTATTCCTTTATTAGTAGAAAGCGTGGAGACACTTACAAAACTCATCTGGTAGAAAAGTTTTATCATCCTCATTTTACAGTGAAGAGGCTCCAAATCTCAGTCCAGATTCCCATCTAGTTAAGGGTAGAGAAGGTCTTTCTAAAGGCAAAGACCATGACTTTCATACAGCATCATTCTTCCTTCCTATTGCCGGGCCTATATTACCTTAGCTCAACACTTAAATCATGATTACAAACAAAATGCTACTTTACCAAAGCAGTTTTTTGCCTTTTTCACTTATCATTTTATAAATATTATAAATATTGAATTGTGCTTCCCAATATTTCCTATAATTTACTTCTTTTGATTTTGTTTTTTAATCCTCAGGGGATAAACCCCAAGGTTGTATTTGTGAAGTCTTGTCAAGATCATTACATATTCATTACTATTTACTATTTACCTAGTTTTCAGGGCAAAGACTACATTAGGAATTTACATAAAACCAGTTTAAGTTTAAAAGCTATATATCATCTTATTTGTTTTATATTTCTTAGAGATAGATCACCTGATATTTGACATAAAGTTTGCATTATTATAGTCTGACAAAACCATAAGGCTGAGTTAGTTTTCTCTTGTTGTTGGGATAATTGACACGAGACTGTGGCCTACAGCTAGAGAAACATGGAACTGGGATGTCTTGTGCACCATAAATCCAACCGAAGCTTATATTAATCTTGTGAATTCACTGACACAATGTTCACAAAGTTAAAAAAAAATTTTTCTCAAGTCACACTCATTCAATTCTCATGATAGTCATAGAACTTTTTAATCTACTTTATAGAAAAAAATGTGTGAACTATTATATCTTTTCTCCTCTCTTATTTAAAATGTACACATTGGGGAATTCCCTAGCAGTCCACTGGTTAGGACTCTGAACTTCCACCACAGGGGGCATGGGTCCCATCCTTGGTTGGGGAACTAAGATTTTGCATGCTGCATGGCACAGCCAAAAAAGAAAAAAAAAAAAAGGAAAGAAAAATGTAGTTTAAAAAATATATATACCCTTTTTTGAATGTAATCTGCATATCACTTGCATTAGAATCCCAATGGATGCTTGTTTAAAAATATAGATTACTTCTTCCAGACCATCTATTTATTAGATCATGAGAGGGAACA
The DNA here is from genome assembly GCF_002837175.3 of Physeter macrocephalus. Classification (NCBI taxonomy): domain Eukaryota; kingdom Metazoa; phylum Chordata; class Mammalia; order Artiodactyla; family Physeteridae; genus Physeter; species Physeter macrocephalus. The sequence continues at coordinate 5,248,284 of NC_041220.1, forward strand.
AGACACATAATTAAAACCTTCCCAAGATGATTTTTAACATACATTAATGTTTGAGACCCACTACACATGCTCCTGCTTTTTCGCCTTTATCAGTGAAAAAATAAAGCTCTCCCTCATTTCCAAGAACAAATTATTTAGTTTTCTTAACCATATTACTTCACATTTTCCTTTTGTCATTCTTGCTAGATATCCTCCTTTATCTCCAGCAATCTGAAAAGCTACTAACACTTCTTTTATCTAAAAATTTATTCTGATTTCCTTTAATATAAGTAACTTGATCCAGCTACACTGCCTGACATTTCAGCCCCAATATAGCTAAGTTTTGCCATGAACAACCTTCTGGAAATAAAATTTTATGCCTATACTATTTTCTATTATATACGGTTCATCATATTTTTCATCTATATTGTTCACATTGGTATTAGCCTATATTTCTTGGCTAAGGTCCAATTTCAAACTTTAACTGCCCTTATTGATAGAAAAGTTGACACAAAAATCAATCTGGGAATCTGAAATTGTGTAGGGCATATGCACATGGTTGTAATAACCATTACAAAACTTACTATACACAGATACTTAGGCCATAAAAATATCACCCCTTTGGCTTAGTGACCAGTATATGATGGTGGAAAATGAGAGAATGTTGCTGATTGTAGAAAAAACAATTTATTGGCTCACACAATGTTCATGCCATGCCCTTCCTGACATGACACATGTGCTCTAGAAGGATAAGGTAAAATTAGCCAGAGAGATTTGAAGATGCTTTACTGCTGATTTTTAAGATGAAGGAAAGGGGTCATGAGCCCAAAAAGCTGGCAGCCTCTAGAAGCTGGAGAAGATTTCCCCTTAGTCCCCGGAAGGAATGCAGCCTTGCCAACACCTTGATTTTAGCTGGTGAGATCCATCTTGGACATCTGATTATACTAAAGTAAGCAACTTGTTGCATCCCGCACACAAGGAGAAGGCATTTTTCAATGGTGCAGATACCAGGAGGTGGGATCAGTGGAACCATCCCTACCACAACTGTACTTTTGATGGGTGACAATACTTCAAGAAATTCTGAGTCTCCAGGGGCTGCAGGGGATGAGAAGATCCTGGCCTATGACAAATCGACTGGATGGAATTTTCAGACTGAAATGATGCTGACTCCATTAAACCTTGGGCAGTCTCTCCTGAGCTTCAGTCTGTGAACATTTCCCGCACAGTGGGATATGGGAAATGTTTTTGGAAAAGCAACTCCTACCATCCTTCTGCCTTTTGTGGCTGTGTACTACAAAAGCAGCTGTGAGCCAGGGGTTAAGACTATGGAATTACTTGGCTCCTTTGGTTGATACTGGTTGCTTAGGTCTGCTTAGCCCCTGAACTCTTGCTAGCTAAAAGATCGCTCTCCACTCTGTCAGGATTTGTAAACCTACTCCAAGAAACTCAGGAACCTTGGAAGAACAACTTTGGGGGACAATGGCTCTTTAGCTTTCTGTTAGAAAAATGGCTCCTTAACATTTGATTTCATTAGGAATAAAGTTCTCATATCAAGATTCTAAACAAGAAAAATATTAGCCAGAAGACTCAGTAATGCAAGTGAGATATTAGGAATTTAGCTGGCCCTACCTTGTCCACTTTCTTTGTCTGCCTAAAATGCTTCCATGATGTCTGAAGTGCAACAACCGTGAAAAAGGAAGGCCCAGAATGAGGGTAAAGTAACCTGTTCCCAGGAGTGTTTTGTATCTATTCAACCACTCTATGTCTTTTGATTGGAACATTTAATCCATTTATGTTTGAAGTAATTATGAATAGGTATATACTTGTTTCCATTTTGTTAATTGTTTTCTAGTTTTTTTCTCAGTTCTTTCTTGTTCTTTTGCTATCTTCCCTTGTTATTTGATACCTATCTTTAGTGTTATGTTTGGACACCTTTCATTTTTTTGTGTGTGTATCTATTACAGGTTTTTGGTTTGTGGTTACTATGAGGTTTAGATATAGCAACATATAGGCATGTGTACATATATATAATATATATGTATATATATATAAAATATATGATTATTTTAAGTTGATGATCTCTTAAGTTTGAAAGCATTCCAACAATCCTGCATTTTCACACAACTACAGCATGTTTAATCTTTTTGACATCATGTTTTGCATCTTTTAGTTTTGTGTATCCCTTTACTACTTATTGTGGATATAAATGATTTTTACTACTTTTGTCTTTTAAACTTCCTACTAACTTCATAAATGCTTGATCTATATTACCTTTACTATATATTTGCCTTTATCAATGAGATTTTTCCTTTTATAATTTTCATATTTCTAGTTTGGGACTTTTCTTTTTCACTTAGAGAAGTCCCTTTAGCATTTCTTATAAAGCTTGTGTAGTGGTGCTGAACTCTTTTAGCTTTGTTTGTTGGTAAAACTCTTTATCTCTCCTTCAAATCTGACTAATTTGCTGGGTAGAGTATCCTTGGTTGTAGGCTTTTTTCCTTCTGGCCTGAAAAGTTTTGTTGAAAAGTCAGCTGACAGTCTTCTGTGAGTTCCCTTGTACATAAATAATTACTTTTTACCTTGCTGTTTTAAATATTGTCTGTTTATTTTTTGCCATTTTAATTACAATGTGTCTTGGTGTGGTCCTCTGGGTTCATTTGTTTGAGACTCTTTTTGATTCCTAGACATGGATTTCTATTTCCTTTCCCAGGTTAGGGATATTTTCAGTTATTGTGTCTTCAAATATGTTCTCTGACCCTTTCTCTCTCCTGGGGTAGCAATACTTATATCAGACAAAATAGACTTTAAAATGAAGACTGTAACAAGAGACAAAGGAAGACGTTACATACTTGATAAGGGATCATTTCACGCATCTTTTCCGACCACTACACTACGAGATTATAAATCAACTACAAGAAAGAACTGCCAAAACCACAAACATGTGGAGGCTAAAAATATGCTACTCAAAATCCAATGGGTAACTGAAGAAATCAAAAAGTACCTAGAGACAAATGAGAATAAAGCACCATGATCCAAAATCTATGGAAGACAGCAAAAGCAGTTTTAAGAGGGAGGTTTGTAGCAATAACACCTTAGTAAACAAGAAAAAAATCTCAAATAAATAACCTAAACTTCCACCTAAAGAGACTAGAAAAAGAACAACAAACAGAACACAAAATGAGTAGATGAAAAGAAATAAAGATCAGAGCAGAAATAAATGAAATAGAGACACAAAAAAAGATCAATGAAACTAAGAGCTGGTTCCTTGAAAAGAAAAACAAAATTGATAAACCTTTTACCAGACTCATTAAGAAAAAGAGGGAGGGGCAAAATCAATAAAATCGTAAATGAAAATAAAGAGGTTACAACTAAAAGTACAGAAATACAAAGAATCATAAGAGACTACTATGAATATTTATGTGCCAGTAAAATGGACAACCTAGAAGAAATGGACAAATTCCTAGAAATGCACAGTCTTCCAAAACTGAATCAGGAAGAAATAAAAATTGTGAACAGACCAATTACCAATAAAGAAATTAAATTAGAAAAACTAACAAACAGAAAAACAAACAAACAAAAAACAAACAAACAAAAACAAACAAACCTCCCAACGAATAAAGTCCAGGACCAAACAGCTTCACAGGTAAATTCTACCAAATATTTAAAGGAAAGTTAACACCTATCCTCCTTAAATTATTCCAGAAAATTGCAGAGGAAAAATTGCTTCTAAACTCATCCTACAAGACCAACATCACCCTGATACTAAAACCAGAGGAAGACAGCACACAAATAAAATTATAAGCCAGTATCACTGTTGAACATAGATACTAAAATATACTCTATAACTATATATGAAAATTGTTAAGAAAGTGAATCGTAAAAGTTCTCATCACAAGGAAAAATATTTTTTTCTTTTATTTTGTATCTATATGAGATGATGGATGTTCACTAAACTTATTATGATAATCATTTCATGCTGTAAGTCAAATCATTATGCTGTATACCTTAAATTGTACAGTGCTATATGGCAATTATATTTCAATAAATCTGAAAGAAAGAAATGGAATTGATGACTTCATTCTCATTAGAAAAAAATAAGAGGCCAGAAAACAATGGAATGACATCTTTAAATCATGAATGAAAATAAAAATAAAATTTTGAGCATGGGATTATATAGCTAGTGAAAATAAATTTTATAGATAAAGAAATGCTCAGATCAACAAAACAGAGAATTTATTTCCAGTTGACTTGCACTACAAGAAATGCTAAATTGGGTTCTTTAGGAGGTAAGTAGCATATAGATAGATAGATAGATAGATAGGTAGGTAGTTAGATAGATAGATAATTTATAGGCCAAAGAAGAAATCATGAGTGAAGTTAGAAAATATTTCACACTAAATGATGGTTAAAATATAAAATTTCAAAATGTGTGGTTGAAGCTAACATGGTGCATATATATTTAAATAGTTTATAGGAAAGTAAACAAAGTTTAACCTAAATTAGCTAAGAATAAATAAGCAAAATAAATCCATACTAAATAGAAGGAAAAATAATAAAGACCACAGCAGAAACCAATAAAAAACAATAAAAACAGAAATATTAACAAAACAAAACTTGGTTACTTGAAAAGGTGAATAAAGTTGATAAACCTCTCACAAGTTTCTTAAAGGAAAAGAAAAAGATGACCAATAGTATATCAGAATTGAAGTAGATGCCATTACTACAGATCCTAAAGAAATGACGATAAAGTCATGCTCTATGTAATACTCGTATGTTAATACATTTGATGATTGGAATTTAGAATTATGGACTAATGGCTGAAAACACTCATATTAACCCAATAAACATGAGATGAAATAGAAAATCTGACTAGCCCTATATCTCTTAAAAAATTGTATTTATTATAAAAATCTTCCCCCCAAAATAAAATTCAGAGTTTAGGTGTTTTCACTGGTGAATCCTATACAAACTCTATCACAAAGTAGAGGAAAAGAGCCACATTTAAACACATGTCATGATTTCAGAAAACCTGATATCAAAACATGACAGAAACATGACTAGAATAGAAAATTATAGCCTTTTATGAATATCATGAAAATATTTAATAAAATATTAGCAGTTAAAAAAACAATATATGTAAGTGATCATAAATAAACAATAATATATATTTGACCAAATAAAGTTATCCCAGGAATGAAAAGGTAGTTTAATCCTTGAAAACTGAACAGTGTAATCTACTAAATTAACAGAATAGTATAACCACCTTAATATATAAAAACAAAACATTGGACACTTTTCAACTCATATTAATGATGAAATTCATGGTGTATTAATGTAGAAGATAATTTTTCAATCTAATAAGGAGTATCTTGGCCATGACAATATATCATGGCCAAATTTGCTTTATCCAGGAAACCAAAGTTGGTGTATACTATAAAAGTCAACTAACTATATTAAAAGATTGAAAGAGAAAATTCTTAAGACCATTCCAAAAACTGCAGAAGAAATAACACATTTGATAGGAAAGAATCATTGATGATAACATTTTTTGGCACATTCAGAATAAAATAAACATCCTTTATCTGCCAACAGGTATTCAAAACTAGAATAAACATCATACTTAAGGGTCAAATCCTTTTGAGACCTGTAAGAAGAGAAAAATTCCCAGTTTCATCACTTTCATTCAAGATTGCACTGGACTTTAGAGGAGGTTCAATAAGTCAAGGAAGAGAAATAAAAGCATAGAGATATAACAGAAAGGACCGTGTCAGTATTCAACAACATTAGGACAAAATAATGGACAAGTTTCAACAGTGTCAAGCAAGAATACATCTAACTGACACGCTTCAACATGGGAAATATTTGTGTCAACACTTAAAGATTTATTTTTTCAATTTACAAATATATTTTTGAGGCAGAAAATCTCAGTTTCATTCCTAGTTTTATTTCTAGAGTTTTCCAGTATCCTCAACAGAAATACCAAGCATCGCAAGGAAGCATGGTTAAGATTGTATTTAAAAAAAACACACTGTTGGGCTTCCCTGGTGGTGCAGTGGTTGAGAGTCCACCTGCCGATGCAGGGGACACGGGTTCGTGCCCCGGTCCGGGAGGATCCCACGTGCCGCGGAGCGGCTGGGCCCGTGAGCCATGGCCGCTGAGCCTGTGCGTCCGGAGCCTGTGCTCCGCAACGGGAGGGGCCACAGCAGTGAGAGGCCCGCGTACCACAAAAAAAAAACAAAAAACAAAACAAAAAAAACACACTGTTGTACTTTGGGTTATATTTGGTACTGTTTCTTCACTATGGGAATTTTCTAAACTTTTTGGTCCAATTTTTATTTTATAATATATTGAATCCAATTAGAGATTATGATATCAAGGAACACCATTGTCATTTTATTCTCAAGTGCACTAACAAAAATGATGAAAAAGTAAATGACTATAAAGTAAATTTTGTTTTTTTATTATTTTTTAATTAGCACTATTTGTAAAAATACATTCTTTCCACTCTTGTCAATTTTTATTTCAATATTTATGTGGCATTAGATTAAATAAATGACTACCAAATGATCAGGTATTTAAATTTTTTAACTTGAAACATTTTGGGTTTTTTGTCTTATTTTTGTTTGTTTGTTTGTTTGTTTTTCAGCTGTGCCATGCAGCTTTCAGGATCTCAGTTCTCTGACCAAGGACTGAACCCTGGCCACAGCAGTGAAAGCCTGGAATCCTAACTACTACACCACCAGGGACCTCCCTGAAATAGTATATTTAGAATCTTTATAAATTATATTATAATTATTGCTGTTTGTGAAGATCATTCACCCTTTTCATATATAATAAATGGGGGCCCTGATTGTTGGAATTTTACAGTGAAGTGTTACATTATCAATAAAACCATTCTATAATTTTCGATAGTATTTTACTTTAGTTTTAGGTTCAGCTTTTACCAGTACATTCCTTTTTTTTCCTTTGACACATTGTTTATGAAAGAAAAATAATAAAATCATTGTTTTGTATTTCCCATCTAAAGTGACTGACTTCTGACATGATATGGTAATTCAAGTCAAGGACAAATATCTGTTATTTCTATTAAGAAGGCTACCACTTCTCCTCATCAACTGGAACCTCTAATTAATAGCAGAATTGTGCAGGATATCTTGCAGTCTTTGCTCAGAGTGCTTTAATTTAATGTATCTGAGATATTTGAAACGGTAAAACTCCCAAGGACTTGCTTATACATTTCATATTTATTATTTCTATTTAATTAAATTTACATATGCTCTTAAGCAATTAAGTTTCCAAGAGAAATTTTTAAGTGATGAGAAAGATAATAGGGATGGATGGACAAAAGTGAAATTTTCTAATACTGTTTTCATACTATTGTACATAAAACAAAGACAATGGGGAAAATAAATTCTTCCTCATAAGAGATAAGATAGCTATTACCAATTTAAAACTGCATTTGAGGGCTTCCCTGGTGGCGCAGTGGTTGAAAGTCCGCCTGCCAATGCAGGGGACACGGGTTCGTGCCCCGGTCCGGGAAGATCCCACATGCCGTGGAGCGGCTGGGCCCGTGAGCCATGGCTGCTGAGCCTGCGCGTCCGGAGCCTGTGCTCCGCAACGGGAGGGGCCACAACAGTGAGAGGCCCACATACCGCAAACAAAAAAGAAAAAAAACAAACAAACTGCATTTGAAGTAATTACTAAAGAATAACAGCAGTCACTCTATTCCTATTTTGAATTTCCCATGCCTGCCAAATCGAAGTGTGGATCTCTGCTCCATAACCTATGCACTCAATTTGTTTTATTTTTTCTTTTTCTTATATTAATAGGGCCACATGCTAATTTTTGAAAGCCTAAATGACTCCCAGTTCTGAAATCCAGAGATAAGCATTTTACTTTGATATTTTAATCTTTCTCTGCATGTATAGACATAGCAATGTAATATGTTTTAAAGATTGAAATTGAGGATATCTTTGGATATAATAATTTAGAGAATAATTGAAAAACATAAAATTGTGAGCATTTCAAATGTAAAGATTGTATACTTTTTGATTCTCAAATATAGATACTATTAAAAGTTGCTTTATGTTATAAATAGAGGTAGAAATTTACAGCAATAGGTATCTAATTTTTTAACCATAACGCCTTAAAAACTTTCATCCTTCAGTGTAAATTAATTACTTTTTTTATACTCATTTTTTTTTTTTTTTTTTTTTTTTTTTTTTTTTTTTTTTTTTTTTTGACTCTCAACCACTGCGCCACCAGGGAAGCCCTATACTCATTTTAATAAAGTGCTCATAGAGCTCTATTTCAAAATAGAAACTTTGCGCTTCTTGAGAAAACAAAATGTCACCTAATACTCTGCAATAAGTTAAATGTCCAGAACAGAGTGTTGTTCTTGTAAGATTAAAATATATGTGGAATCTAAAATAAATGATACAAATGAACTTATTTACAAAACAGAAAGAGACCCACACACATAGAAAATAAACTTATGGTGACCAAAGAGGAAGGGGGGGAGAGTTTGGGATAAACATATACAAACTACTGTGTATAAAACAGATAACCAACAAGGACCTACTGTATAGCACAGGGAACACTACTCAATATTTTGTAATAATCTATACGGGAAAAGAATCTGAAAAAGTATATATATATGTGTGTATATATATATATGTGTGTGTGTGTGTATAACTATAACTGAATCACTGTGCTGTACACCTGAAAGTAATACATTGTCAATCAACTGTACTTCAATAAAAAAAATAAAGAAAATGAATAAAATATGTATTCTCTCTTCTAACCTGTTTCACACCTTAGTGCGTATCTTTTAAAATCTGTGTCAGTTTTTCCCCTGTAGATATTGTTGAGTTTGGATATATCTGTTGTATGCAAAACTTTAGTGTCAACCCTACACAGAAGTGCGATGCAGTGGAGGTTGGAAAAAGCAGAGAAGCCAGTGTCATGGTGAATGGAATGTAACTTGAGTGGGGACTCTGGCCAGCATCACAGCAGCCACCATCGGGTCTGGGGAAGACCAGCTTGCCCTTGTAGCTCTTCTCTGATTGCCAATAGCATGTAGTATTTTTCATCGGTGGAATAACAGAATAAAATATCCATCATATGGAAATAATAGCCTTCTGGAAAGTCCTTTTTAATCACATGCACATTTAAAGTCTTCATAAATTGACCATCTTCTATGTTTACTAGGTTTTAATACCTGTATTTCACAATAATTTTAGAAAACGGATTTTCACCAGGTACCTTGGTGGAAAATACAGAAGCTCAAAAATCATAATGGTTAATTATATGGAATTTATGTTTGATATTCAGCAGATTTTTATTTCTACTACTATAGTGATGAGTAGTGGACAGCCAGATGATTTCCCATGGATATTAGCAAATATTTTCCTGGAGTATTAAAGTGAATTTGACTATGATAACAGCATTTCTACCCTATGTATAAAAAAAAAGGACTTCACATTTGCAACACAAGTTATTACTGAGAAAAAAATTGAATTTATCTTGATATTATCCTATATATATGGGCTTTGGAATAGTTTTATGATGGCAATATGACAAAATACCTCATTTTTAATTCAAACCTAATACACAAGGAAGAATTAGACAAATGGAAACAGTTCTACACAAAGTGGTACAACTTTGGAACCAACAAATCTGCCTTCATTTCTGGCTTTACTTCCAGCTCCATTTATATGATTTTGGTTAATCAGTCACATAGCCTCATTTTCTCATGCATAAGTAGGGAAAAAAAGCACCTTTCCTTACAAGATTTTTTTCACGATTAAATGGGCTAGTTTAATATAACGCCTTAGCACTGAGTTGGTCATGTGATAGGCATTCAAGAATGTTAATTTCCCTAACATTAGTTTTTATTTTACAGATTTGATTTGAAAAATCTATAATCTCTATGTTTTGAGATATGGAAAATATTGTAGTTATGGGAAATTGTAACAAAACAGCAAAAAATTGAACTTAAACTATCAATGAATCCTGATGAGTCTAAAGGTTTCCTAAGTAAGGAAACGTCATAGTCTAAGCAGAAATATGACTGCAGTGATAAAACTGCTTATACGAAACATATGAATGGAAACTCCACGTTTAAAGTTATGCCTAAGGAAAAGTTAATATATATAACAGTATCAGGGTATAATTATTTTACTTTCTCATATTAACCAAAGATTGATGACAGCCATATTAGTTTCGAGGTGCAGAGTGATGCCAAAGAGGGCACTTGAAACCACTCTACTCCATTAAGTGTAACATTAAATCCCAGTGAAATTTAAGTTTGAAGTTTATAATGCATCTCCATATGAAACCTCCTTTTCTAATTAGTAATTTATTCCTTTTAACTTCCTATCAGGTTGGCTTTGCCAATCTTAAACCCAGATCAAATTTGTCATTTCTAACATCAAGATTCAAACTACTGGGGCTTTCCCTGGTGGCGCAGTGGTTGAGAGTCCGCCTGCCGATGCAGGGGACACGGGTTCGCGCCCCGGTCCGGGAAGATCCCGCGTGCTGCGAAGCGGCTGGGCCCGTGAGCCACGGCCGCTGAGCCTGCGCGTCCGGAGCCTGTGCTCCGCAACGGGAGAGGCCGCAGCAGTGAGAGGCCCGCGTACCGCAAAAAAAAAAAAAACAAAGGGGGAGGCCCCAGCAGTGAGAGGCCCGCGTACCGCAAAAAAAAAAAAAAAAAAAAAAAAGATTCAAACTACTAATCAACAGCCAGGCTATCCTCTGCCTGAATGTACAAAAACAGTCACTGATCTGCAGGAACAGCAAAGCTCTATGTTTTATTGACTGCTTAGTATATTCAACTCAATAATATTTACTGGAAGCTTCCTATCCAGATATAAATTTGGTATTTGTTACATGGTTATAAAGTAAGAATTAAGAAAACACTGCCAGTGAACACAGCTTGGCATTTAGTGAAGGAGCTCAGGCAGCATGTACGAAGACAAAGCAGAAAAAATTTATAACAATGAAACATTAGTGAAACCTAAGTTCATCTTATTTCTGGAGATCAGTGAGTTTTATGGCATATCCAGGCAAGCAGAACCCTCTGGCCGTCTAACAGAAATCCCAGCACAAGTAATTTCTGTCTCCTTCCTTTTTTTAAGTGGCCTCTGGGTCTACATCTCAATCTCTACCTCTGTTTTCTATCCCAAGTTACGATAAACATTTCCAAAGATACATCTTATTAGTAAAGAATAGCAAAATTACAAGAGATTAGAGGAAAATCAATAAAGTCATAGGTAATTTATTAAAACTGTTTTTAATGAGACCAACATCTTTGAACAGAAGAACATATGATTTTTTTTTCAAGCCCTACAGGTATACGTTTTGGTTTGAATCAGTTTATGCCAAAATTATTGAGGAGTCTGGCTGCTGGTCAGAAACCTCTGTGTGCTCTTTCAGATCTGACCACAGGCAGTTAACTGGGCAGGCCTAGCAGCAGAAAGCTGCCTTCCTCACACCAGCCTTGGTGCACAGCCCATCTCTGAAGGGAGTAGCACCCAAGGCCTCTGGATGCCCCGGCCAGCTGTGCTCTTATGCTCTCTGCATCAGGAGCCCAAGCATCTGCACTAGGACATGTCTTTATCAGGAACTACCTACAGCAGAGACTTTCCTGAGACCTCTTTATGGGGAAGGAAGAGGGGATGGTGGAGACACCTTTTTCCTTTCTGGCTCAGTATTAAGTTTTTTGCTCTCCTAGCTCTTACCCTTCCCTCCTCTCCTCCCCCAGGTCCATAAAACTGCAGGATCCTTTTGTTCAGCCTGTCTGAGCAGCGAGCAATCCGCCTGACCCTTGACCATTGCCATTGACTGGGGAAAACATGGAACAATGGGACAGGCAGCCCTTTTGCTAATTTAGCCTCTTGCTTACACTTTTACACCGAGGTGACTAAAGTATTGTATATTACTTTCATTTTGGCTTTTTGTGTCAATCAGCTGCTCTGACACCGCAGCTCAGCTCAGCTCAGCTCTTGAAGTTATCTACCTTCTTTGAGCCTTTCTTACTGACAAACAGGGATAGCAATACCTTTCCCATCATAAGCATGAGATGATATAAGTGGATTTCTTAGGATAAAACTGGTAGGATTGGCAATCTCAAAACCATAATGATAACTGGAAACTTGAAGGATCTCCAAAGCGGTAAATAACAGTGACTTGTGAATCATTTCACACTTGTTATGTCATTTTACACTTGGGTTAGATAAGTTTTCGTAGATGGATAATAAATCTTTTGTCTTTAAACTATGTCTATTTTCTATAGGACGTCATTTGAGCACTTCAAAGTCAACACATTTATGTGTAATCCATATTCTCATTTGAGCAAGAAACCAACTCACAAGATTCTTCCACTTTTACCAATAGTTCTATCATTTTTGAGCTACTAAGACTCAAGCTTTTGAGACATATTTTGTTCCTGCTTTTTCCCTCATCTGTTGACAGAGTTGTTTCATGTGCATTTGCGAAAACAAAACAAAACAAAACAAAAAAGACACTCACCTGCTATCTACCTGTTCTCTTAATAGGAATCTGATGCAAAATGCCATGCGGCTTTATTCCCAACATTTCCATAACACGTTTCCCCAATAACAAACAAGCAAGCAAAACTTAAACAAATAATGCTTTACAGGCCAAGTTAATAATTAATCAGATGTACCCCGGCATTTTTCAGTATTGATTTAGTCAGGAAAACCTCACTCCCCCCGGCACCTTATATTAAGAGGCAGAACAGCATTGGGGTTGGTTGATTCTGTGCCTCCTGAATATTATTTGTCCATTTCTACCTTCATAATAATATCCCTACAATTAAAGTTTCCACATATTTCTTTAAAATTATCCTGTTTCTTCTCATCCTTCAAGTCTAATTCTGAGCTTCCTCATGAATGTTTTTATGTCCACTAATTCATCATCTGTTCTACCAATAACGCATGTGACCCATAACACTAATTTGGTGCTTGATGCTCTTATTATACTTATTTAACAATATGACTAGTATTCACATTGCCAAGTAGCCTCCTTTGACATACACAATTACTACAGAATTTTGACTAGACAACTGTAATAACAAATTAAAACTTTCAAAGTATATCTTAATTATTTATTTAATAAGTATAGTTTCAAATTTGAACTGGTGCCTGAAAAAATTTGGTAATTAAAGCACAATTTGGTAATAAGACATTTCAGTAATTCAGAATTCAGGTAAGGAATTCCTTTTGAGCCTTGATTTATTCTATCCCACTTCTTCTCATTTAAGGTTACCTCCAATTTAGAAATATGTTGAAGCTGTAGTTGGTTTATGAAAGACTTATTTTAGTGTGTGGCAAGATCACCTCCAACTTCAACAAAAGTGACCCTCTTTCACTTTTTGACATTACATCGCACAGGGGTATTTTTTAATAAGGCACAGGGGTATTTTTGTTTAAAATGGGGGAAACAGATTAGAGTAAATATGGTGGCAATGGTATATTTAGACATTGGTGTGTACATTTTCAAAGTCCTGAAAATCTGCATCATTTAAAAACTAATAATTTTTTTTCTAAGTAAATTACATGACCACGTATACCTTTTTTGGTTAATGTAATGTATTATTTTGACTATTCTTCTACACATTGTAGCTTGTATTTCTACCTTGAATTTGTGTCAGGAAAAATATATTTTATGTAATATTAGGAGTCTGAGATATACAAATCATTTTCCTATCAATTGTTTTGTGTTTTTAGGTATAAGATGAATGTCACATATTCCTATGACATATTCATTGGAGTTGTTTTTTTCAGTCTTTTGAGTAAAATAATATTCAAATATAATAAGATACAATCTTTTAGCAAATGAACAAAGGAATTTAACTGAGGTCAAAAAGAATAGCTTAAATTTCCTGGGAGGCACGTAGCAATAAATCTTATTAAATTGTAACTGTTTACCTGATGTTAGTCTAAAGATGTATATTCCCTTTAATATAATTTTTCTACAAATCTGTTAGGCAAGTTGCTGAAATGTCTTTTATTTTCCTTGTAAATAAGAAGGTTTTGAATTAGAGATATATCGTGGCTTTCCAGCATCCACTCACCTAGGAAATAATAGAGTGATGACTTAAGTGTTTCTGGGACGCAAATCTCTGTTAGGCCAGGGATTACATTAAGGTCTCTGAACATCCTAAAATAGTAAAAATATTTAAGATCCTTCTACCTTTATTCCACAAAAAAGCTATCCCTAATACCTATTTTATCACTACATTGTTTAAATAATAGCTTCCTCTTTTATTCAGTTACAGAAAAGAAAAGACACATCTTATCACATCCTATCAAATATCACACTGGCATATTAAAGAAACCTTAAATGTATGGAGCTTAAAACATAGTTAAGGAATAATTTTAAAAGGGTTAAAACACAATTCTCATACAAATATAAGGTAAGCATGAGGCAAAGTTTTATTTATCTCATTAATGAGAGAACGAGCAAGTCGGTAAAGCTAGTTCCAAGTCCATTTGAGGAGAGGAGATTTTCATAATTTGGTTCAGGCAGGCTGAAATAAGTTTGTTAAGTTAAACAGAAACTGGTTAACGTCCTACAGTGTAATAAAACAATTATTTTGTAGCTGTCTTTTCTACAGAAATCATTTGCATCTTCTTTGGACATATATGCAAGTTAACATGCATATTCACAGATTCTGTGCCCTAATCAGCAGTTAATGGACAAGCAAAGGTACATCCTAGAGAATTAAATAATCCTTAGGTGGGAGTGTTAGACCGTACTCCAATACGATTTCAAAAGATACGTTGTCATTATATATATTTGTAATGTCATTGATACATCATCTCAAGCAATTGACTCTACAGCATTAGCCAGAAGTTGGCCCTTTAATTACCCTAAGCCAGAATAGGAGCCAAGGTCATAATATATCATCACAACCATGTTTGTCCCAGTTTGTTTCTCTATAAAAAATAAGTTCTTGTTCACCACATACACATGGTGGCAATCCATTGACGATTGCCTTTATTTCTGATGTCACAATATTTCTTGCCATAAGTCAAAATAAATCTTACAACTATAAACTCTAGAATTACAGATTATGAAATATCTTTCCTGCCATAAGCTCATACAGATCTGCTGACACTTTGTAAACACTCATTGACGAAGATTTTGAAGAGGCATATTCAAATTAAATCATGAAACTTAAATATGCCATATAGTGGAACAGAAATAAATAAGAGAGGGATTAATATCTTCCTTCTGAACGGTAGCTGCTTTATTATTTTTCGACAAAAGTAGTAAAATTACAATGCATTTTTCCCATTGAAATACAATTTTATGAATCATGATAATGTCAGTATAAATATGTGAACATCTGTTATATAAATTTAAGAATGTTTACTAGAGTTATCTGTTATAAATATAATTCATTTTCAGGAAGAAAAGCAGTAATTTATAAGAAATTGAAATCAACATGCTTCACTAACATAAATTGGAGTTCTCATAACTCTGCATGAAGTTCCTTCAGTGAGCAAAATAAAAAGTTATTAATTATGTTTGTATTCCCTTGTCTAGCATTTGATAGTATATTCAGTTAGGAAGAAAATATATGTCTCCAACCTTTGACAAAACTCTGCTAATTGAAGAGAAATAAAATAGCAAATCCTTGAAGGAACAACAAAACTGGATCGTATTTTGGAACTTCTCTTCTCTTTGGTTAATCACCTCTAACAGCCTTCTTAAATTTCTCTTTCTAAAACACTGAGTACTCAGAAATGTAACTAGCTTACATGGATACTGTTACATCCACATAAGAGAAATCTCTATAATATTGCTTATTTTAAATCAAGCTATTTGTTTTGCTTCTTTCACAAAAGGACAAAGATAAGAAAAATGAGAATCAACAATTAACCTTAAATTGATTGGTTGTCAGAAATCTTCCACCTATTTTGCGTTTAATTATGCAGTAAGATTTTGATTTTAAACCCTATGATTTTTGGTGGTTGTGAAGCAATTATCTCACTATAATTTTCCTTACTTTTGTTAAATGTAAATTTGTAGCAGTAATATCTCTCACAAGCTGGGCATTATTTTAAAGGTCAGGAATAAAGTTAACTGTAATTAGAAGGGCTATGAAAAGTCTCCTGTGAAATTAATAGTATATACTTTAGGGAGTTTACCTTTGAATGGTGCTTGCTAGTTTCTTTTGCTATAGAACTTAAAAATTGCTTAAAATTGTATGGATGTATTATTTGTTTAAATTATGGTTCAATCTGCATATATGGACCAAAGTGAATGGAGAAAGGTTACAAAGGGAACCAAAGTTATTATTGAAATTATGCCATTAAAAATCAACTTAAGCATCATCCTGTATGGGTATAAATATGTTGGTTTACATAGGTTTGTGCTGAGAAGTAAATGAGTTAATACACTGTTTAAAAATGACAACTTAGAATGGTTGGTAAATATTTAGTTTTCATCAAATGTTATCTTGTGTTATATGTTTTAAATGAAAGTGTACAGTCTAAAATCAAGTGCAAAAACCTGGCTTTATTTGATATATTCAAGCCTTTGCTTACTCTAAAACATAACAGGGACAGTCACATCTCTGAAGGCACCATGGTTTCTCAAGCCCATGTGCCCTTTCTCAAGGATACCTATCCACCACGCCTTCATCTATTGATCGCTATCATCTCAACTGCAAGACTAGTGTATTCTTAAGAGTCTTCTATGACCCTGAACACTTAAATTTGACTTCTCTTTTCTATTATTTATATATTTGTGTACAAAATATATAAAGGTATATATTTATGACACTGTTTCATATGCATTATTAAATTTAATGCAGTTATTTTCTTATTTGATTCCTTCTGTGAACTTTTGAAGACTGAAATGGTATCTTTTATAGGTATATCCTCACCATCTAGGTAAGTGCCTTGAAAAGTGTAGCAGTTAAATCAATACTTGGGGATGCAGAAAGATTAAACAATGACCAAATATGTGTTTCTCCTCATCTTTCTTTTTACCCACCTTATTGCATATGATAGGAGATTAAATTGAAACTGTAGTAAAAAATCGATATGCTTAATGAGAAATGTTATTAAAGTAATTGAATACAGAAATTGGTGAGCTGTGCTAGGTTTAAATGATTGACTGCCAATAAACATCAGTTGACTGGTAATCCTTGATGAGGCTAAGTAAGTAAATAAAATACCTAGCAAGCTTTAAATATAAAAAGCCCACAAACTCAATAGTGCAAAATTACAAATGTAAGACATGTCAATATGTCTTTTGTTATTTGCGCATTTAAAAATTAGTATCTTCTTTGTCCATGTAGTATAAACATCATAACACACAGGTGAACAGGTAAAGGCTCTTGTGCTCAGAGCTTCTAGTCCAGGGAAGAAAGGCAAGAGTATTCATAGTTCTATTGTGATACAATAAGTATTGTAGTTACTGGACAAAAAACTTAAAAACAACTCAAGTTTAGGCATAACAAGTGTTCATCTGTTATAAAGGAGAACTGGATTTAGGTAGCTGCAAGGGACAAGGAAGTGTTTTCCAGATGAGAGAAGAATGTTTTTGACAGAGGTAGTAATAGCACAACACACAGAACAGCCAGTGTTTTGGAAAGCTTGTAGTAAAGAGTGAATATGTGTGAAATGTAGGAAGAATTAATAGATAATAGGCTTTTTAGAATACATTAAATAATTTTAATCTTTTCTTTTTCCTGAAACTCACAAGAAGACATTAAAGGGTTGTAAAGAGGAAAGTGAAATGTCCAGATGTAAATTTTATGAAGCTATGCCTGGCTGTATTATGAGTTAAAGGGCAGTCTCAGTAGACAAAGATAAAGTTTGAAGGTGATAATTGATAAGAGCTTAAACTAAGGCAGCCGTAGTGGAAATGAGATGACAGAATAGATTAAAGATAAATAAAAAGTTAAATTCACAAGGTTTTGTGACATATTAGATTTGAGGGCAAAATTGAGAGAGAAATCCAGCAGGAACTCAGTTGTTGACTACATTTACATGGAATAGAAGACACACAAATGTTGTAGGTTTTAGGGTAGAAATATTGCCTTGAATTTTGCACATTCAAACGAAGAAAATATTACTCAGATGAGAAATTGAAAGTAGAACTATAATTTGGAATGTATCAGTTTAAACTTAGTAATTGAAGCCCTAGATTCAGAGACATAATAATGAAGAAAACATTGAAAAAACAAGTTTCATCACGTTAAGAATCTATATAGTTATTTGGCCATTGATCTTACTGAAAGGAAAAATGTCACAGTGAAGTCCTGTTTCCATATTACTATTCCTCACAAATTTATTTAAATAATGTGATCTTCTATAATTTTGAAAACTGAACTTAAAATTTAAAAATATATATACATCAAGTCCTCAACAAACTGATATGTGAATATTTTTCCACTCATTCAGACATGGACATTTTATCTTTATACATTGCTATTTGCAAGAGTAAGTTCCAAAGGAATCTGGCCAAATATATTCAAAAATATTTTTTAAATGACTTGATTTTAAGATTCTTTGAGAAGTGAATTGTAAAATGCAGTGCTCTATTATATCAGCAGAAAAAAAGTAATTTAGGAACAATATTCTTTTTAAAGCAGCATACTGTTAGGCAATATTTATGATCACAGGCAATTTCACCAAGTTAACAATTAGTATTGAACCTGCATAACATATGTTTAAGTGAAAGATGAATGCATATTGCATGTTGTATGTTTGTGGAAGAAATTCAATGTCCTCAGCCATGTCAAAACTCCCTGCTTGATTTGGCTTGGAAGATTTTGAATCATAAATATTCTCTGATTTCACTTGGATTTTAAGATCCACAATGGCCTCAGACTTATATGAAAAATGAATTAGTGATAAAAAAATTATATGATTAATGATGTATTATGTTACAAACATTAAATGTCTACATTTTTAGTGAAGGGGGAAAAAGAAATGGATTGTTTATAGTCTAGAGAAGGAAAAAGTCAATTTCTTTCTTTTCAAATAACTAGTTTTGATGGTATTGTCTAATATGTCCCATATTAGAACACAACACTTTAGAGTTTTAAAAAGTTATAAAGAAAACTTACTAATTAAATTATTTTAATTGGTGTTATATAATTTGGGCTCTGTTATCAATGAATAGCCTAAAGGGTAAAATTGTCCCTTTCATATATATAAGAACTTTAAAAGTCATACATTTAAATGAAAAATTTGTATTTTCACACTGCTTTAGACATTAAAATTAAGTAACAGAGTCTTTTCCATCTCAGGGGAATAAATAAGATTTAGGGATTTTACTTGTAAATTTGAAGTACAATACATATTCTGAAACATTTTTTACCAGAATAAGGTATAATATTCCTTATTAAGAATTTAATGGCTTTTAAGAATCCAGACATATAGAGAACATTTTATTTATTATGCTTTGACATGTTATCTTCCGGTGCTAGTTTTATCAGCAATGTACTAGAAAATCTAGCATTAAAAAAACCTACTCTAGACCAGAGTAGGTTTTTTTTTCCTCACAACTTAATTATCTATTCTATTTTTTTTTCAGAGTAGGTTTTTTTTAATGCTAGATTTTAGAGTGAAGTAAGTCAGAAAGAGAAAAACAAATACCGTATACTAACGCATGTATGTGGAATCTAAAAAAAAAAAAAAAAATTGATACTGATGAACCTAGTTGCAGGGCAGGAACAAAGAGGTAGACATAGAGAATGAACTTGAGGACTTGAGGTGGGAGGAGGAAGCTGGGGCAAAGTGAGAATAGCATCGACGTATATACACTACCGAATGTAAGATAGTTGGCTGGTGGGAAGCAGCAGCATAGCACAGTGAGATGGGCTTCGTGCTTTGCCACGACCTAGAGGGGTGGGATAGGGAGGGTGGGAGGGAGGCTCAAGAGGGAGGGGATATGGGGACGTGTGTATGCATATGGCTGATTCGCTTTGTTGTACAACAGAAACTAACAAAGTATTGTGAAGCAATTATACTCCAATAAAGAGCTACCAAAAAAAAAAAAAAAACACTACTAATATGACAAGCTGCCACACCAGCAATTGTATCCTGATTTGAATTAAAATGTTCATTTTAAATTTTTTGTTTTCCATGATTTTCCTTTGCATGCTTCACTTTAAATGGAGATCAACTGTACATGGTGAGAATCACTTCAAATAAATTTCAGGGATAGAACAATCTTAAGGGTGATCATAAGGAAAAATCATCAGACTGAATGCCAAAAAAAGTTAGTAGAATATTTAAGGAAAGGGTTACAAAGCAAAACAATCAAAGAAATAAACTGAAAGCTGATACAACTACAGAAGGAACTTAAATGGTATACAGAGTTGTTCAAATTTGAATTCAAAGGGTTAATCATATGTAATCAATGCAGAAAGACAGAGTGTAAGTAAAACATCTTATATCCTCTTACATGGACTTGTAAAGAGAGTTGGAGATTGTTCTCCTGGTCCTCCTTTGTAACAGAAGGCTGAGCAGTATGCCCAGCTAAAGAATTGTATTTACCAGCCTCCCTGGTGTAGTTATTGCAATTATGGCACATCAGTGACCTATAAACAGTGTGGGCCTTCCAGGAATAAGTGCCGTTCATCTATCACCTGCTTCGTACTACTGTGAGCCTGAATTATAGGTTGATAGAATATAGATTGGTGACTGGAGCTCCTATGGCCCTCTTGAATCCTCAAATGCTCTTGGAGACAAAAGCCATGCTCTTGGAATGTCAGAAAAGATAGGAGGTTGAGTTCCAAATGCCTCAAGGAGCAATCATGTCAGCTGTGGACAGTATATTTTATTAAAGAATAAACTGCTGTCCATTTAATCCACTATTTTTTCCAGTCTTCTCCTAGGTGCTGGACACAATTACTAATACAGGTTAGATAGACGTAAAAAACAAAAATCCCAGAACAAATACTAAATATGAGAGAACGAAAGGAATCTACAAAGCCCGGGATTTCATTTCACATGAACTTTCAGCATTTCAAACATTTCATATCAGTGATATAAGCCACAGTAACATTTTTAGGAGAGCAGCCTAATGCCATATTCAAACCAATTTGAGTTTCATGTAAACAGAGTGCCAGACTTAACAAATAAAATATGACACCCAATTAAAGTTGAATTTCAGAGAGACAAGAGTGATTTTTATATAAGTATATCCCATGCAACATTTGGTACATACAGTAACAATTGATTTATCATATATCTGAAATTCAAATTAACCCAGAAGTTCTGCATTTTATCTAACAAGCCTACCTATAAAGTTGTTAAAATTCATAGTAATATTTATTACATTAGGTTATTTTCAAAGGAATAATATTTTCATGGGGCTTTGTTATTCAACATGATCAACAATGACATATCGAATCAAGCTACTCATAGTGATATGAAAATAGCATGTATTTTATTGAGCACTTGTTCTATGTCCTTGAATTTTGTAATAATCCCTTCTTTGTAGATGAAGAGACAGAAGATTAAGCTTCAATCAATATGTTGTGAACATACAACTAATAAGTAGCAAAACTGGGATTGGAATCTAGGTTGGTATGACATAATTTGATTTTGATGTTAAATATAGACCAGATCAGATTGTAATATAGTTTAATGAATGGTGAAAAACTACAGACAGTATAAATAAGATACAGACAAGAATCTTTAGACCTATTTTTTTCTCAGGTAAAACAAAAGGAAAGCAAAAAATGGGGACTGAAAATTTTCTTGGTAAAGTCAAGACATCCAAAAATGTATTGTATTTCGACTCCCCTCTTTCCCTCACTTCTGACTACCAATCCTGTCAGTGAATTCTATTTTCTATCCACATTTCTCTCAATTCTATATCTTTGTCTCTATGCACACCTTGCCTTCCTTAACTGAGCTTCCTTAATAAAAGGAAATTGCAAACCAGGAAGCAGCTGGAGAGAAGTAAGTTTGATAGAAGAGCCTTACTCTATAACTCTTGTCCTCGTCTTCGTCATAACCTGGTCATAGCTGATCAGGCCAGGATGAGGACCCAGGCTCAGTCACAGTAATTAGAGAATTGAATCTTGTGTGCCAAGCTCCACCCAAAAGAGGATGATCAAAATAAGCCAATTATCTTTTTTCAGGAATTGGGCAGAAAGAGGACTGAAGACACACATACCAAAAAATGGATAAATTTATAATAGCTGAGTGAGTTTAATGGAATATCTTTAAAGCAGGGACTAATACAAGATTGCTAATATGGAGATATAACAGCATGATCTTAAAGCTTCACTGAATAGAAAAAAATCTTCCAATTTCAGAGGCTATAATTGGATACAATTAGTTCTGGCAGTTTCTGCAAGTTTTCAAACTCCCTTATTGCTATATGTAACTTACATGGAATTCACATTCTTTCAGGCAGGTTGGGTGTGTCTGTGCTCCATGGAACATATATTAGGAGGAAGAGAAGAAAGAGGAAGAGTGAGGAGGAGGAAGAGAAGGAGAGAGAAGAAAAAACAAAGAACCTGGTTCAACTGAACATTTACAATGTACTTCATCGAGTGTTATCAGATGTAAAATACTTTATCTCATCAGCTCTCACACAAAAATGAGTTCATTTTATTGGTATATTCAATTCACAGATAAGGAAGCTGTGGCACAGGGAGGCTAAATAAGTTGTTTGAGGGCACATCACTCCCAAGAGACTTTATATTAATTGGAATCCAGATAGTCTGAATCCCCAGCCCATGCTGCAGACCTCTGTATAATCCTTCCTCCAGTAGTTCCGTGGTGTCCTTTTTAATCATTTGGTGCAAAACAGAAGAGAGGCAAAATGAAAGTCTTCAAACATCAATCGATCATGAATCAATCCCATACAAAATAGCAGAGTATAACACATCTATTTGTAACATATAGGAGCCAGAATTATTTGGGATACATTTTACAAAAGGCAGCAGCTACAGAGCTTCTCACTTACACGCAATAGTTTAGCTCATGATGCAGAGTAAATCAGGCCATGTAAACATCCCAGGTGTACCAATTAATAGCTTACCAACCTGCAGTGAACAACTCTCTTAGCATAAATCCCCACATGTGTAAATGGGGACTTATTTCTTGCTTCATGGATTTGTTTTTAGGGTTAATGAGATAATGAGGTAGTGAGGTAATAAGAACTAATATGAATATATCTTATAAAATAAACAAAATTATCTTTGCAATGCATGGGAAGGGGATTCAAAATGTACTCACAGGACTTCTTCACCTGAGAATAGGAGTAAGTGGATATAAAAGGCGAGGGGTAATTATGCTTTTAAAAAAAATGTCTATATTATTTTAATCTTTTGCAATCAGAAGGTATTCATGTATTGAGTAGGTAAATAAATACTAAATTTTATCTTATATATATTAAGTAATCGGAAAGAATATTGCAAATTGTTACTGATTCCCTTTGACTTAAAAAGTACTATAAATTTAACTTTACACAATTTAATAGACATTAAACCCACTTTTGTGAAAATAGACGATATACTAACAGGGTATAAAAACTGACTCATATCTGAATTTTTGAAACTCTTCTTTGCTTATAAAGTAAAATGTATTTTACTATAGTAAGATTATCTTGATCTTTCAACATGTCATAAAGCCACATAGAACAATTAAAAATACATTTTAAGGAGATATAATAACAGATATTTCTTAACATTCAATTCAAAATATAATTAGACAACATTCATAGTGGCAAACAATAGAACATATTTTTCTAGTTTTAAGCAGGAAAGGGGTTTAATAAAGACACTAGGAAGGTCATAGAATAAGCAGGATATCAGCGTGTCAGCTTAGGGAATGAGAAGCCAGAAAAGGTGCACAAGCCACATACTGAGACTGGCCAACTGGAGACCCTGCCAAAGCTGAACACTGACCAACTGCAGAGGTTTAAGCAGAAATAAATATAAAGAAAAACACCAGTGAGATTTTATAACTGTTCTATTTCACATTTTAGTTATATTGGTAAATGCAATTAAATGTATTCAGATAATTTGACAGGTGATGGCATAGCACTTAATGAAAACACCAGAAGCACACTGGGAAGTTGAATAAATATCCCTGTTTTCAAAGACATCTTTGGATATTCCGTGCAGATTTATTTGAAAGGCTGGTAGTTTTGTGTACACTATAGATTATGAATGCTTGTTTAACTTAATTAAGTATGCCTTGAAATGAAATTGAAACTTTCTAAATATTGGAAATGTGATTTTTTAAGTTCTCAATATTTATCTGCTCTATGAAATGTATCCAAAATAACTTCATCCAGTAAAAGTTAATTTATTGATGCCAGAATTCATCTGACATTTACATATATTTTAGAGCTCTAACTTATTTATAATCATTTTTTTCTGGAAATTTCTAGAAGAGTCAAGAATAAGAAAGTAAGCAAAATAATTTACATGATCCATGCACAAGAATATGTCCACTTTTACAAGCTGTTCACAGACTATAGCTCTGTGAATATCATCATATGACTTACATAGTACGTACTCCCCCTTATTCTTGAAACAATTCAAATGAGCTTATTTTGAGATATTCAAACCAAAACATCATAGAATACATAAGCTTCTTTCAAATAACAGTGGTAAGCTTGATAGTAAGGATGAAAATAGAAAATAAAAGATAAAATGCAGAAAATGGTTTAAGATGGTGGCATAGAACTTACCTCTCCCCACAAGCATACCAATTCTATAGTTACAGATTGATCAATTCCCTGTGAAAAACAGCTGAAATCTAGCTGTAAAACTTCTCCACAACAAAGGACCACCTCGAGATGGTAGAAGAGGCAGAGACAGTCTCCCACAAATGTCACACACCAAGTGCAGCAACCCCCAATTAGGAGGAAACTCACAATTACAAACTTCACCCTGAAGACGGAAGGGTTCAAGCCCCATCTCAGACACTCCCAACTTGGGAACCTGCACTGGAGAGATGAGCCCCCAAAAGTCCAGCTTTGAAAAACAGTGGGACTTATGTTCAGGTGACCCAAAAGGCTCTGGGGAATGGAGAGTCTGTTTTCAAAGGGCTCATGTACAGACTCACTTACACCAGGACCCAGGTGTTTATTTAAAACACCAATTTGAAAAATGCCTAGATGCATGTGAAGGAGATTTACTAACTAATCTTAAAGTGCCTCCTGGGGCACAGGAGTCTGTTGGGGTTTCCTCTGGGGATGGAGGCACTAGTGGGTGCCATTTTTGCTCTCTCACTCCAACTTGGTAGAGCCAGTACTGGTGGGCACCAGTATCTTGCTAGTGCTGGCTGGCTTGCCCCACCTAGATACTCTCCCAAAGCCTCACTGAAGGCAATGGTCTCAAGCCACCCCTGAGCCTAATGTGGCCCTGCTGCAGGCAGTGGGCTTACCCCAGCCCTGCCCCCCTCTAAAGTCCCACTGAAGTTTGTGGCTTTGTCCCACCCACAAACTCTCCTGTGACCCTGCTGAAGCTGGCTGCTGACTCCAACCCCAGGCTCCTCTGTGGCCCCACTGAAGCCAGCAGACACACACAGTCCACACAGGGGACACCCCTTGAGTACCAGGCTTGGGTGGCCAAGGGAGCCTATATTTCTGGCCCCCACAGGACTGAAACAATTGGAGGAACAATTTTTGGCAGGCTACAACCCCCAGGTCACAACACAGACACCCTCAGACTTTCCGTGACAAAGGTCTCTTTACCTGTCCTGGAGCTTGAGGGACAGGATTGAGGCGGCAGGCTTCAGGTTTACCACACAAGTAGAGGCTGCAAAGGAGCTCTTAGGGAATGTAGGCTGTGTATGCCATCTTTGTGCTCTCCTTTGGCCTTGCTACAGCTCACTGGTACTATCCAGAAAGGACCTTAAACACTCATCTGGAGCCCTGGTTTTCTCAACTCTCTCCAAGGGAAAATCTTCAAATCACCTAATCTGGAGACCAGCAGGGGTTGTGAGGTAGTCCCACAGGACTGTATATATTTGCATATTTTTAAAGCTGCTACCTGAGTGTCTAGTTTTCAATTAGCCTAAAACTAGCAGCTGACAAAGATCCCTTCATGTGAAACACTGACAAGGCTTGGCATGGCCTCAACAACTGAACCTATCAAGAATAAATTGAGCTGATAAGACAGCAACAAAGGTTCTAGAGACAACCAGAGCTAGGGCAAAGTTGAACAGTAACATTGCCTACACAAGCTTATTCTGTCAAGACTAGGAGAGGTTGAGGTTTCACCCAATCCATAGAAACAAATAAAATAAAGAGAAACAAGAACATGAGAAAACAAAGAAAAATGTTCCAAACAAAAGAGCAAGGTAAAATCCCAGAAAAAAGAAAAAAACTTAAAAATAGAGATTAATAATTTACCTGATAAAGAGTTAGAACTAATTGTCCCTGATCATGGCAGAAGAGTGGATGAACACAGAATTTCAACAGACATAAAAAATATAGGAAACTACTAAATAGAAGTCACACAGGTGAAGAATACAAGAACTGGACTAAAATTACACTAGAAGAATTCAAAAGTGTACTTGATGAAGCAAAGAACAAATCAGCGACCTGAAAGACAGAACAGTGGAACTCACCCAAACAGAGCAGAAAAAGAAAAAAGAATTAAAAAAATAAAAATAGCTTAAGGGATCTCTGGGATAACATCAAGCAGAATAACATTCAGATTATAGGGTTCCCAGAAATAGAAGACTTAAAGAAAGGGGCAGAAAATGTATTTCAGGAAATAATGGCTGAAATCTTCCATAACCTGGGGGAGAAAACAGACATCCAGATCCAGGAAGCACAGAGAGTTCCAAAAAAGATGAATTCAAAAAGATCCACACCAAGCACATTATAATTAAAATGTCAAAAGATAAAGGAGACAATTTTAAAAGCAGCAAGAAAAAAACTACATTTTACATACAAGAAAACCCCCTTTAAAATATCAGCTGCCTTCTTAACAGAAATTTTACAGGCCAGAAGGAAGTGGCATGATATATTCAAAGTGATTAAAGTGAAAAACAAAAAGAATCTAACTAAGAATACTCAGCATAGTTATCATGTTATCATTCACAATTAAATTGAAGTAGAGGTCAAAAGTTTTCCAGGGGAGCAAAAGCTGAAGGAGTTAATCGTCTCCAAACCAGCCTTATAAGAACTATTAAAGGGACTTCTTTAAGCTGAAAATAAAAGGCACTAACTAGCAGTAAGAAAATATAAAGGGGAAAAAAAATCTCACTGGCAAAAACATATATATAGTAACTATAATAGACTAACCACTTATAAAGGTAGTATAAGTTTAAAGACAAAAGTAGTATAATTATTAACTATAACTATTATAATTAAGAAATATGCAAAATAAAACAATGTAAAATATTACATCAAAAATATAAAACATGGGGCGTGCATAAAAATGTAGATTTTAAAAAATGTGTTCAAATTTGAGTTGCTTTAGACTATACAGGCTCTTATACGTGAACCTCACAGTAACAACAAAGCAAAAACTTATAGTAGATAGACAAAAGACAAAGAGACAAGAATCTAAACATAACACTGAAGAACCTCATCAGACCACAAGGAAAGAGAGCAAGAGAAGAAGAAAATAACAAAGAGGAACTGTAAAAATGGCCAAAAAACAAGTAGCAAAATGGCAATAAGTATACACCTATTAATAATGACTTTAAAGCAAGTGGACTAAATAAACTAATCAAAAGATATTGATTGACTTAACGGATTAAAAAAACCCAAAAACAAAACAACAAGACCCATCTATATACCGCCAGCAAGAGACTCATTTCAGATCTAAAGATACACACAGACTGAAGGTGAAAGGATAGAAAAGACATCCCATGCAAATGAAAACAAAAAGAGAGCTGGTGTAGCTATACTCATATTAGACAAAATAGACTTTAAAACAAGACTGTAATAAAAGACAAAGAAAGGCATTACATTATGATAAAGGGGTCAATCCAACTGGAAGATATAACACTTGTAAATATGTAATCACCCAACAAAGGAGCACCTAAATATATAAAGCAAATATTAACAGACTTAAAGGGAGAAATTGACAGCACTGAAATAATAGTAGGGAGATTTAATATCTCACTTACATCAATGGACAAATGATCCAGAAAGAAATCAATAGGAAAACAATGGACTTAAAAATACATTATGGCAGTTGAACTTAACAGATATATAAGGAACAATCAATCCAAAATCAACAGAATACACATTCTTCTCAAGTGCACATGGAATTTTCTCTAGGGTAGATCACATATTAGGCCAGAAAACAGGCCTCAATAAATTTAAATAGATTGAAATCATATAAAGCATCTTTTGTGACCACAATAGCATAAAACTAGAAATCAATCACAAGAAGGAAACTACAAGAGTTACAAATACATAAGATTAAACAACATAATACTGAACAGCCAATTTGTCAAAGAAATCAAAGGAGAAATCAAACAAATACCTGGAGACAAATGAAAATAGAAATGCAACAGTCCAAAATTTATGAGATATAGGAAAGTCAATTCTAAGAGGGAAGTTGAGTGATATAGGCCTACCTCAAGAAACAAGAAAAATCTGAAATAAACAGTCCATTCTTAAAAGTAAAAGACTTGGAAAAAAAGGACAAACAAACTCCAAAGTTATTAGAAGGAAGGAAACAATAAAGATCAGAGCAGAAATAAACAATATAGACACTAAAAATAAAAAGAAATAGAAAAAATCAATGAAACTAAGGGTTGTTTTTTGGAAAAGATAAATGAAATCAACAAACCTTTAGCTAGACTCACTTAGGAAAAAGAAGAGAAAGAATTCAAATGAATAAAATCATAAATGAAAGGGGAGTTGTTACAACTGATACCAGAGATATACACAGGATCATAAAATACTACTATAAATAATTATACAACTAACAAATTGGACAACATAGAAGACATGGATAAATTCCTAGAGACATACAAGATGAAAACAAACATAAAATCTCTCAACGAAGTGAGTATAGAGCAAATATATCTCAACACAATAAAGGCCATATGTGACAAACCTACAGCTAACGTCATACTCAACAGTGAAATGCTGAAATCTTTTCCTCTAAAGTCAGAAATAAGACAAGCATGCCCAATCTAGCCTCCTTTTCTCAACAAACTATTGGAAATACCAGACACAGCAACTAGGTAAGAAAAAGAAACAAAAGGAATCCAAATTGGAAAGGAAGAAGTAAAATTGCCACTATTTGTAGATCACCTGATACTATATATAGAAAACACTATAGACTCCACTGAAAACCTGTTAGAACTAATAAATGAATTCAGTAAAGTTGCAGGATACAAAATCAATATACAGAAATCTGTTGCCTTTATATACACTAATAATAAAATATCAAAAAGAGAAATTAAGAAGAACCCAATTTACAATTGCTTCAAAAAGAATTTAAAAAATTATACTTAGGAATAAATTTAACCAGGGAGGTAAAAGACCTGTACACTGAGAACTATAAGATACTGAACTTAAAGAAGGAATGTATAAATAGAAGGATATTTTATGTTTATTGATTGGAAGAATTAATGTTAAAATGACCATACTACTCAAGGCATCTACAGATTGAATGCAATTTCTATCAAAATACCAATAGCATTTTTCACAGAAATAGAACAAATAATTCTAAGATTAGTTTGGAACCACAAAGACCTTGAATAGCCTAATCATTCTTGAGAAAGAAAAATAATTCTAGAGGCATCATGCTCCCTGATTTCAAACTATACTACAAAGTTATAGTAATAAAAACAATATGGTTTTGGCATAAAAACAGACACATAGATCAATGGAAAAGAATAGAGAGCCCCGAAATAAACCCATGCATATGTTGTCAATTCATTTATAACAAGGAGCCCAGAATATGCAATAGGGGAAGGACAGTCCCTTAAATAAATTGTGTTGGGAAAATTGGACAGCCACATGCAAAAGAATGAAATTAGACCACTATCTTATACCATACATAAAAATAAACTCAAAATTAATTAAGGACTTGTATATGAAACCTGAAACCATAAAAACTCCTAGAAGAAAACACAGGTGGTAAACTTCTTGATCTCAGTCTTGTCATGGACTTTTTGGCTCTTACCCCAAAAGCAAGGCAACAAAGCAAAAATAAACAAATGAGACTACATCAAACTAAAATGCTTCTGGAGAGCAAAGGATACCATCTGTAAAATAAAAAGACAGCCTACTGAATGGGAGAAAATATTTGCAAACCATATGTCTGGTAAGTAGTTAATATCAAAAATGTATAAATAATTCAAGCATGTCAATAGCAAAACAACAAACAATCAGTTCAAAAACATGGGCAGAGGATCTAAATAGACATTTTTCCTAAGAAGACATACAGATGGACAACAGGCACATAAAAAGATGTTCAACATCACTAACCATCAGAGAAATGCAGATCAAAACCACAGTAAGATATCATCTCACACCTGTTAGAATGACAGTTAACAAAA
The DNA here is from genome assembly GCF_002837175.3 of Physeter macrocephalus. Classification (NCBI taxonomy): domain Eukaryota; kingdom Metazoa; phylum Chordata; class Mammalia; order Artiodactyla; family Physeteridae; genus Physeter; species Physeter macrocephalus. The sequence continues at coordinate 5,278,769 of NC_041220.1, forward strand.
AGACAGGAAATAATAAATGCTGGAGAGGATGTAGAGAAAAGGGAACCCCTGTGCACTGTCGGTAGGAATGTCAATCGTTGCAGCCACTATGGACAACAGTATGGAGATTCCTCATAAAATGAAAAATAAAACTACCATATGACCCAGCTATTCCACTTCTGTGTATTTATCCTAAGAACACGAAAGCACTAATTCTAAAAGATATATGTGCTCCTATGTTTATTATAGCATTATTTTATTTTTATTTTTTTTTCGGTACGTGGACCTCTCACTGTTGTGGCCTCTCCCGTTGCGGAGCACAGGCTCCGGACGCGCAGGCTCAGCGGCCATGGCTCACGGGCTTAGCCACTCCGCGGCATGTGGGATCTTCCCGGACCAGGGCATGAACCCATGTCCCCTGCATCAGCAGGCAGACTCTCAACCACTGCACCACCAGGAAAGCCCCAGCATTATTTACAATAGTCAAGATATGGAAGCAAATTATGTCCCCATCCATGGATGAACAGATAAAGAAGATGTGCTACATATATACAGTGGAAAGCTACTCAGCCAAATAAAAAGAAGGAAATGTTGCCATGTTTGATACCAGACCAGAGGATGTTATGCTCAATAAAATAAATCAATTTCACCTATATATGGAGTATAAAAACAAAACAAACGAACAAACCAAACAAACAAAACAAAACTCATAGATACAGAGGACAGATTGGCAGCTATCAGATTGGAAAGGGTAAAGGGGTTGGGGAAATGGGTGAAGGGGGTCAATTGTATGGTAATTGATGGTAACTAGACTTATTGTGGTAATTGCTTTGTAGTGTATAAAAAGATTGATTTTGTTTATGTTTTACGGCTGAAACAAATATTATATACCGTTTCTACCTCAATTTTTTTAAAAGCATAAATGTAGACACAACAACCCATAATGCAAGCCTAAGATGATTTTGTTTAGGGCCATACCTCTCAAAGAATCTTGAATGCTCCTGATATTACAGCTGTTCTATGGCACAATGTTCTTGATATCTTGGAGAATTGAGCATTATTCTCCGTATGCTCTGAGGAAATTTCCCAGATGTAAGCAAATTTAGAAAAATTTTATAGAAGTAAAAAAATCTAAAATGGCGAAGTTTTCTTTTTTGAAGCATTCAAGGATATTAAACAAGAATATTAGTAAAATGTAACAAATAAGAGTGACTCTCTTGGGCTTGTGTTTTAGGGGTTCTTTATGAAGCAGCAAAGAATAAGTGGATAGGTGATGGCTTTCTTGAGTGAGAGTAAAGACTATCTAAAATTTATATGCAAAGACATTATAGAACCCCAAGATCACTAAGGTAAAGGATTCTCCCACCTCATTTCCACAGACAAGCCATAACATACGATTTTTACTTCTTTTCATTACCTAAGATGATGTTCACTTCTTCATGCTCAATTTCAACAGAAAGCATGGAAGGAAGAAATTAATTCCCTGGAGTTTGTTCAGCCTTTGTTTCACCTTTTGGGCTGTACACTCTTTGAGTTTAGATTCTGATTCTCTAGGAATAAACCTGAGTGATGAACATGTTCCTTCATTCCAGAAAAATAAATCATTTATTTCTTTTATTAATATTTATTGTTTCTAATACATTATGAAGTATTTGAAGCAAAAACTTCCTTTACCCACTTTAACACTTCATAAGCTATAGGCTGTTGCTGAACTATAATAGCAAATTCGTAGAGATTCATTGTTGGTAATTATAGAAATTCTTAGAGCCAGACCTTTATGGTTTAAGTTTCTGTGATCCCACCAACACAATGGTGTATAACCTGCTTACCACGCTTAAACAAGTGATTTGGATAATTTCAAGTGATCTATAAGTGCCTCCCAGACAATAGAATGGATATGAAAATGTTCCAATAATTCTCTTCAATTCTACATCCTATTTCATTAAGCTCCTCAGACTTCACAAAGTCTAGAGTATATCATGTGAAATACACAAATTACACACATCCTCTATTTATGTACTCACATTGATGTCTTCCAAATCTAAGTTGTTTAGAATAATATTGTTCCGTTTCCAGATGATCGGAGGTCTGAGCTCTCCCTGAATGGCACAGCTCAGAACTGTGCTCTGTCCCACAGTTGCTGTTGTGATGCTTAGTTTCTGATCTTCAGGCAGACTCAGCTGGATAACCTCTGTAAAGACAGTATCAGGAATGTTGATAAGCATGTAGTTTTGTAAAGTTAATTAGTATAAAGTTTCTGAGTACAAGTAATTAAGGTTTTTAATTTGTATAAGATGGAGAAAGCTTGTGATGAAATGAAAAGAGTAAATTGTTTCCAATAAAAGGTCAGAATGACATTTCAATTTAATTGATTGACAGCCATCCTCATGAGGCAAAGCACTATTAAACGTGAAATGAATATCAGAAGTAGAGTTATAATAAGCCTGGCAGATTGCACCCAGAAGAGAGAGAAATTATTTAACTGCCAGATCAACATGTAGTGTGTCATTGGCATTGAAATAAAAATGATGTTGTTTATTCACTGATAGATTTATATTGTGGGTGAGGTGAGATCATTGCTGGCTGGCTTCAGAGAACAGTAGCATAGCTGAATGGGTAAAATGCATCACTATGCTGGGAAACATAAACTGACTCTAAAGGAATAAGATTTATTTGGGAAGTTGAGGGAGGAAAAACTGAAGTTCACCAAACAAAGAGCAAATTCCTGAAATTCTGTCAGCTGCCTTTATCAGACAGTGTGGGTCCAGTACAGTCCTTTCCTTATTCTTACATTTTAAAGTTAAATATATTTTTAAATAACCATTAAACGCATTTCTCCTAGTAATGATGCCACAGCAGGAAATATACTTTGTAATCTGGATCCTCTTTCCTGTTTCCAGACAGTCCTCACCAATCTTGGGAATGAACCATGACATTTACATGATTGTCCATGGTCTCCAGAGATGCCTGGGATAATCCCACCAGTCTCTCCATGTGACAACTGCCCTTTAGTTTGCAACTGACACTCGCTGACACACTATTGTTTCTCTATTATGCTGAAGTCTTGCATTGTGACTTTGCTCAGTCTTAGCCAGGTGAGAAATACCAAAATCACTATTCTCACTGAAATTTCCATGTGGGTGGGGAGACCATAATTGTCCTTTGTTCCTTTGTTGTGGTTGATGATATTTTTCATGATGGAGGGGTTGACTGTCCAAAGTGGTGGCTTTTAATTTGCAATAAATATGGTCGGGTACAATCACAGCTGTATCCTCCACAAACCCCTCTTCCTCCCTTTCATCATTTGACCTTCTTTTTCTCTCTTTCTGAATCCTATCTTCCTTTTAAGGAGGAAGAGAAATGCTAATCAAATGATTTTTATAGACTATAGCTGTTCAACAAAAAGTTCTTTGAATTTTTGGTACCACCACAAACTGTAACGTCAAAAAATGGCACAATTCTTTGTCTCAGAAGGCCGGGATTGAACCTATCATCCCTACACGCACTTGTTAAGTGTAGATGTTCCACACCATTATCTGAAAAAAATAAGCAGAAGGAGATTGACCCTTATATTCTGTTATACAGGATCTTGTCTTTAAAAGCCAAGTTATTGGGGCTTCCCTGGTGGCGCGGTGGTTGAGAGTCCGCCTGCCGATGCGGGGGACGCGGGTTCGTGCCCCGGCCCGGGAGGATCCCACGTGCCGCGGAGCGGCTGGGCCCGTGAGCCGTGGCCGCTGGGCCTGCGCGTCCGGAGCCTGTGCTCCGCGGCGGGAGAGGCCACAGCGGTGAGAGGCCCGCGTACCGCAAAAAAAAAAGCCAAGTTATTTAAGTCATCATCGGTTTGTGTTGTCAAAGAGTGGGGTAGGCAATCTTTTGAAATTTCAAAATCCTATGAGAGAGACTCAGTTCAATGTATTCTTTTGGATTTACATCACTAACAGAAATAATAGAAATGGGGAACAAACAGCTGGGTCAGTCTTTTGTACTGACAGTTTAATTTTTCCTAATGACATTTCTCCATATTCACATTGTATTGCAACGTTTCCTGAGTAATAAGACCACAGGGAATGTGTTCAATCTTCTTTTCTTTAATACCCATTCTGTTATATATATATTTATATAAAATTACTAAAAGAAAATATACTTGACCAATTAGGCATAGGAAATTTTTGAAATTTGCAGACAGTGTTTTTTATGTCTTTTTCTTTAATATTACAAACTTATGGGAAGAGAGAAAACTATAAAAGTAATAACATCATGTAGGGTATCAAATAAGAATTATTAATAATTTCCCTTAACATTCCTGAATTTCAGCTTCTGGTTCCTCGTAAAATCACGTACAAGATAATAAGGCATCTATTCTAAAAAACGGCATGTTGGCATTGGCTATTCTGACATTTAGAAATACAATTGGTACTAAGTCACCTTGGAATGTTTTCACTAACCTTCTGCATCTGGTATTAGGTCCCAGGCCTTTTAGATTAGTTGTGCTTTTGGTAGTTATACGTTACAATGCTAATTAGATAATACGAACATCTTAGAATAAATGCTGAGATTTGGCATAACATTATGTGGGACATCCTTGTAAAATGGACATCCTTTGAGAGGATGCCTAATTAGAAATAAGAATTACTATTCACCCCGGGAAATATTAACATGCACAGTAAAAACTTATATGTTAATTTGGAGGTTACATTTTTAAATGATTTTTAAAATTATCTCACTAATACATGCTATTAAATAATATGTATTTCAAAAAGTCTATAGAATTTTTTTCCTGCATGCTTCACCTTTTCTTTAATGTATTATATTGAGCTACATCTACAAAACCAATTGCGTTTACCTGTTATTCTTCAAAATCAAGTGGTCCTTTTCTCAAATAAATTTAGCTGCAAGATTTCTTTTACTTACAGAATTGTCGTGCTCATCTTTACTTGTCTTTCTGATAGTTATTACCAGACTAAGATTTAGTCTCACAAAATCACATATGTTAAACATTTTTATTCCCATATTCTAATATAATTCAATATGCTTTAATGGATTAAATGTTTATAAAACATGTCACATTTATAAATTTCAGAGAGAAATGGTGATTATTTCTAGAGATACATTAACAAGCTGAAACAATAGCTATGAATTAATCTGTAAACTAATTTAAAACTGAATTTAAGATGTAAGATCAGTTGAATCTGAGCATTTGTGTATATTTGAGTGATCACAGTTGTTAGTTTAGAAATAAGAGCTTCAGAGAAAAGTATTGAAATGTAATTCATTATCAATTATCATTAATATACAATTTTGTAGATACACATTAAAGGTAACATATTTTATTCTATAGCACTCTATTCACAAACATCGTATGCTAGTTATGTACAGACAAATAACAGTTATGTGCAGCAAATAACATCTATCATTTTAGTACTCTACCTCTTTAGCTCCAATGATATTGCACATTTGAAGGTCTAAGTAAAAACATGTATCATATGACATCAAGAGTCATCTAATGTCCTGACCAAACGTAAAAGCATATAGGTTAGATATAACAGATATTGCTGAGTTTTTTGAAACTTGTCAGTACTTCTTTTGACCTATAAATTATTCCTCTTATTGGAGGCCCTCTCAAGTATACAAGAAAAGAAATCAGAGCTCTAGTTGTGGTGCTTCCTTTGATCTTGTATCATGAAGACTATTAATGCCATTTCCAGACCAGCTTCTTTTGTTTGCTCACCTGGGAAAGCAAGAGGCAAATAAATTTTTTTCTTTTTGTGGATCCCTTTCTGCACTTTCTCACCTTCACAACTTGGCTTAGAGGAATATAAAGAGTTTGTTTTCAAAGAAATGAAAAATTGTATTCTCCCCTAGCAGAATCTGAAGTTGGAAAGACAAGTGTAGTTGAATAAAATTTCAAACACTGCACATCTGTATTTATGAAGCGTTTATTCCAATAGTAACTAGGTGGTGGAAATAGCAATAAAAAGTTTGTAAAAATAGTATGTAAATTCAAAATAGAACAGAAAGGGAATAAAATATTTTGAATATTTGTGAAACTCCAGTTTATAAAAGAAGATGATTTCAGTAAATTTGTTGGAAAATCAGTTCTGTAAAGTCATAAGAAGAAAATAATGTATCATAAACAGAATTCTGTTCTTCTAAATGCCTACATCTTTTCAAGTTCCAAAGTACATATTTATGTTGAATATTTTATTTAATTTATTTAAATACTAGTCTCATAATCTTGTTGATCTGATCATGCTTATAATTTCTGTTTTAGGAATGATACCTAGAAGAAATTTTATCAGTGATATTTTCAAATAGCGTGTATGTTCCCTTCTCTACTCCACTAAAATGCATTACTAATTAAAAGCAGATAATAATTAAAATAAAAAGAAATACATCACAATAAAAGACACTTAGGAATGCTAGAAGGAATAAATTAATTATTCTCATAATAAGAAAATCACAATTACTTAATGACAAGCTCTTTAACTAACTGGGAAATTATCATGGTGTCTTCCGTCAAGAAATAGGTGATATCCAAATAATGTTATGTCTGAACTAAGTTAGACACACAAATATTTACACTAACTTATTATGATAAAATGTCTAGAGTTTTTTATGCTAATTGCTTATCTGTAAACTATTATTTGCTTATATCATAATATGTATTATAAAAATAAAACAAAATAAATTAAAAAGAGATTTAGAAACTTCTTCAATAACAATGCAGTAGATAATTTGGACTAACTCTTCCACTGAAGAAATAAAACAACAGCAAAGGATAAATAACCCTGGATTAAATACACATAATATATTTTAAAGAATAAATGAAAGAGATAGTCTTTCTCATTCTTATCTATGAAAGAGACAAGAAGACAGTAAGGAATTTCCCAGCCTATGTCCTGAAGAGAATTGTAACTTAGAGAGATGGGATTGCACCTGGAGTCACATTGCTTTGGGAATTTTTCCACCTTAAGAAAATGATTGATCAGCCTAAAGGCCCTATATGGCTTCTTATTCCTAGAGACATGGGATAGATGGGATAGGTACAGTACTAGACCACCTCCCTCTCTGTGCCTGGACTTTAAAGCACCTCACTCTGCAAGTGAATGTGTGGACTGCAGGCTATTTTTGTCTGGGTGCCTCATAAAACATAAAGTCTTCCTCTCTATAATAAGATAACATCATCATAGTTCATCTAATTATTGTTATAAAAAAATTTTAAATAAAATATCCAATACACAATGAAGGATAATATAGAAAACAAAGAGAGACAACAGCATTAAGAGAATGAGGAGAAATAACAAACAACGATAACAAAGTCACCAGGATTGTAAAGTTTAGGTTTATGAAAATAAAATCAGCTTAGAAATTCTAAAAAAGAACTTAAATATATAATCTATGAACATTATAAGTTTATGAAAGAGTTATATAAGTAGAAAATATGATAACTGAAATTAAGATTAAATTGATGTCATTAAGAACAGATTAGACACAGTACAAAAGAGAATTAGTAAACTGAAAAAAGAGATTAAAAGAAATATTATGGAATAAAAAGCAGAAGAATAAAGATTTAAAAACGCAGTTGAGGTTAACAAAAATAGGTTTATGTGAAACCCAGAAGAAGGAAACAAAGAAAATTGGGCAGAGGCCATATTTGAAGAAATAGTAGTTAATAATTTTCCATTAATGTTGAAAGACACCAATCTATAAGTTTAAGATTATTAAATGTCAAGCAAAGAAAATGAAAAGCTAGAATAACCCACATCTAGACACTTAGTAGTGAAACTGAAGAAAATCAAAGACAGAGAAATCTTAAAATTATATAAATGAAAAAAATACAGATTGCCTTTACAGTAAGGAGAGTTAAGCAACTGATATAATGAGCAAAAATAGGAACAAAAAGCTACTGGGATTATATTTTATGTGATGAAACAAAGTAAAGTCAATCTTAGAATTTTATACACATACATAAAAATTAAAATAAGTATATTTTCAAAAAACAGTAAGAAAATTCATCTCTAGTAACTCGTCTTAAGATAAATTCTGAAGGATGTTCTTTAGGAAAAAGGAAAATGATCTCAGATGGAAGTTTAAAGATGCAAAAAGGAAAGGAGAGAAAAAAATGTGTTTAAATATGTGTTAAACTTTAACATTAAACGTTGATACTTCAAGAATGTTTGATAATATATGATTATGTACAATTATAAACATTTATAATAATAATAAATATATTTATAATAATATATAATGGAGATATAATATCTTCATAATCTTATGGTAGAGACATATTCTTAAACAAGGCACAAAAAACTCACCATTACAGAAATGATTTATAAGTTTTACTGTATTATAATTTAGAGTATCTTTTCCTCAAAAGATACTATTAAGAGATAAAAAATGCAAGCCACTGAGCAGGAAAAGATCAAAGATCTTATACGTAGAATTAATAAAGATGTCCTAAAAGTAGATAAGAAAAAGACAGCTCCAAAGAACTACAAACAGGAAACTCAAACAAATGCTTCATGAATGAGTAAAACTATGTGACTAAGAAAAATCTAGAAAAGTGCTCAACTATATGTATAATCAGGGAGATGCAAATTTAAGCTAAACCTTTCAGATTGGTATGAATCACTAGGTCTAGTGTCAAGAAGAATATGAAGCAGCATGAATTCTTATATGCCTTGAACAAGAGTGTAATTTCACATATAAACTTTCTGTATTGGTAAATGAAGCCTCAACTAGAGAAAATTGCCCTGTCAGCTCCTGTTTCCAAGGACCCAGTTAGCCATATGCCTTGTAGAAGCTAGAGTATGACACAGAGATGGCAGAGTATTCAGGTGTTATAAAGACAAAGCAGAGGTAGTGATGCATACATTTTCAAGATAACTTTAATATACTGGACAAAGGAAAAAAGAAGAGAAGTCTAAGTGTGGAAAGACAAATCTCATAAGGAATAGGAAAAAGGAACCTCAAGTTTATCCTGAAGAAAAGAAGCAACTAGTGAAGAAATTCTGAGAATTCAAGTGGGATTGGAATGATTTCTGTCACAAGTTCTGAAAGAAAGAAGGACTTATAATCACAAGCATAAATAAAAATATTTAGTAGTTAAAACAAAAAGGTCATTTCTTCCTATGTCATAGGTGGGATTTAAAAGTTATGGGAAGAGGGGCTTCCCTGGTGGCGCAGTGGTTGCGCGTCCGCCTGCCGATGCAGGGGAACCGGGTTCGCGCCCCGGTCCGGGAGGATCCCACATGCCGCGGAGCGGCTGGGCCCGTGAGCCATGGCCGCTGGGCCTGCGCGTCCGGAGCCTGTGCTCCGCAACGGGAGAGGCCGCAGCAGAGGGAGGCCCGCATACCACAAAAAAAAAAAAAAAAAAAAAAGTTATGGGAAGAAATAAAAAGACTTTTCCATAAAAGAATTTTCTGTAAAACAATGAAGCAATATGTTCTTGTGTAAAATTAGAATTTCATTTTTTATTCACCTCATAACTCTGTAATAAGGGCAATACATTATTATAGACAGGACTGTATTTTGATAACACTTTAAGCAGTTTTACAAGTTAACAATAATGAGGCTCATTTTCCTTTTTATTTATTCATGATTTTGATACTCCTTCTGTGGTCTTACAAATATAATACAATTACCATTCAACTTTTTGTTCCATTTAATTTAATTTCTTTCTTTCAAATAATTATATACAGTTGAATTTTAATCTGGAGTATGTGAAGAACAAGGTTATTCATTCAATGATATGTATGACACTAACAACTTGAAAAATAATTCTTTCTTTATGAAGAATAGTTTTCATTTGAAACCTGACCTAACAAAAACTGTATCCAACAGAGAATTTGGTGGCCACCCCAAGGAGTATGGTTAGTTTTAACTTTATGATTTGGAAAACTTCAAGAGTGCATACAACTGGGTGATTTTCACGTGGTAGGTATATAGGCTGGAATTGACATTTTATATACTGACATTTATATATAAACATATACCAAGTTTAATGTTTCTTTACAAGTGAATTGCTCCTGTAGGACTAGGATAAAAGAAAACTGTCAGCATTCTCTCAATGGTTAATATTTGCCAGGCATTGTTCTCAGTGGTTGATTCATTTAACCTTCACTTCTAAGAGTTAGATGCTACAATGACCCTAATTTTTTTTTTCTTTTTGTGGTACTATTAGGTAAGGAAGAAGTAAATAATTGAAGTTTCACCAGATGTCTTGTGATCAGATAGGAACTTTCCCCACAAAAGGACACAGAAAGAGGAGTTGAGGTCCCTGATCACAAATGGTGAGAAGAAAGAAAACACCCTATCATTGGATAATGTGTAAAGCAATTGTCTTAAAAGATGCATGCTACTGACAAAGAAGCCTGCATAACATGGGGATGAAAGCATGAACTATATTACCAGCAAGACCCAGATTTGAGATATGACTTGATGGCTGCCCCAGTTTGATTTCTAATGCACGCTATTTAGAAGGCTTTTGACAAGTGACTTAAACTCCAAGTCTCAATTTTTCAACCTTTGTAATAAAGATGGTACCCAACTCTTAAGAATATTGTGAAGATAAGATATGATATTTTAAAATACTTATGACTGCATCTAGCCTTTAGTAAATTCTGCATAGGCTGCAGCTACTATTACTAGTGAAGAGCTATCAAAGTGCTTGTAGGTTAAGATAGGCGTCATTTCACCCAGTTTATAAATATAACCTTGTGATCACTTTGAGAAAGGCACTGCTTATATAAAATCTCATTGGTTTAATTTTCATAGCTATTACTTAAGCATGAGAGAAAAAATCCCAGCCTCATGACCCATTAGGCTGCTTATGCTCTAGTTTTACTTTCACCTACAAACTAAGTACCCTTGAGGCTGAACTTATATATATGCATGTTAAAAAAAAAGAGGCTATGGAACATAATGATAATCACTCTTCTATTTATAAACAATTGTGAAGAATATCAATGAAATGTTGAAGTAATCAAGTATCTTTTCCCTGTATGATTTATTGGTATAAATATCATATGACTTGAGAACATTTGATATTGAGATCCAAATCCCTGAATGCATAAAATACTGAAGTTTCTTGCTGTCTTTAATATTTCTTTTAAAGTTTCAGTATGATTACTTATATATGGAATTCAGTGAGGTAATCTGGGATGAGAAATTGGATAGATATATGAAAGAGACAATCCCACATGAAGAGTTTGCTGTGAATCCTCATTTGTCAGTCCGAGTAAAGCAATCAGCTAATCAATACACATTTCCTGTATGTTAACAGTGTGTTCAGTGGCCTGTTAAAAAGCTATTACAGATTCAAGGAAAGAATGTTAACTCATGTTCATTCCCTCAGTTTATCTCTGGGAAACCCCAGGATGATAATGCAGGAGAAGTGAATCAGACAATGCATTATTTGCTCTGTCTTTAATAAAATGAAAAAAATTTCACCATTTTTTAATATTACGGCCAGGCAGACAGAGCTAAACAAATGAACTATTTATTCCACACAGTGAAAGAGAATGTGAGCATTTCCCACTGAAAAAGACTTTAGCATTGTTTGTCTAATGAAAACAATCCAGGTAAGAAAGACTGCTGTTAGTCATCATGCACTGCTATTACTGATAAAACTGAAACTGGGATCCAGAGCATTTGCTTTCACTACGAAGTTTTACAGAGTTAGAGCCTCTCTAAGATGTTACAGCAAATGGATGTGAAGGATGGGGAACTGAACTGTGGCTGTTCATTTTGGCAGCTCTTCACAGCATCTGAAGATTGGGCCTCAGCTATGGAAATCCAGAAACAAATTTAAACAATTCATCCAGAATTAATTAGACCATTGGAGATTGACCGAGCTAATCAAAACCACAGGATACTTTTGTTTACCCTGGAATACCAATTTATTCATTTTCAAATGGGAAAGCCTCAGGTTTAGTAAGTAGTGTCAGCTGAGAGCCTGGGAATATCCCTTGCAATGCACAGGTCAAAAAGTTTCTCAAGATTGATGAATAGAAAATTACAAAAAAGGGAGTTGGCTATTCCTATCCAGTCAAGCTCTAATCAGCTAATGAATTGCCCTTTTCAACTCTAAAGGCATTTCTGTGTAGAAAGCCTTTCTTTTTCTTGTCACTTTCAAGTTTATTGACAGATTCTTAGTTCTTGGTCTCCTTTTCCTTTTTTTATTCACACCACGCATATCACCATATGTTTGCAAGTAGACCATTAACTCAGGTAGGCTATAAAAGAGTTGAGCTATTAGAGCCTTCTTCAGATAAGCAAATGTTCCCATAGTTGTGGGCTTGGCAAACTACATCCATGAACCAAATCTGGCCCACCACCTGCTTTTATAAATAAAGTTGTATTAGAACCCAGCCATATCCATTCATTACTACTGTCTGTGCTATTGTCTATGGCTGATTTCTGCTATATAGGCAGAGTTAAGCAGTTGCTATAGAAAATTTATGGTATGCAAAGTCTAAAATATTTCTGCTGGCCTTTCATAGAAAGTCGCCTACTCAGCTGAAATGCTACTTTGATGGTTTTACTTTCCTTCAACATGCTTTACTTCTTTAAATGTGACCTGTTGGATTCTGCTCATTCCCTAGGTCAGAACAGCAGTGAGAACTAAAATATTGCCTGCCCTATCAGTAAACAAAGGATGCTGCAGCCATGAAGCCATTACATGAGGGCTGCCCAGACGGTACACCCTGAGGAAACTCAGGACGAGAAAGCACAGGATACTGGCCCCAGAGAGCTGAGGTGCATATCAAAGGAATGATTTCAGTGAGCTCAGACTCTTGCATCTTCCCATACATAGAAAAGCACTAAATTTCTTACCTTGAGATGTCTGGTTTTTGTTTACTTAACGGTAATCTTTTGATGTTCTGACTACCTGGTCTTTGTTGCAAAAACTCCTGTATATCCTGGCTCCTCCCTGACCTCTTCCAAGCAGTTCTCTCAGCTATCTCAGAGGCTGTCTCCTGGGCTGGAAGTCCCAAGAATGTCCGCCGAATAAAACATAACTCTCAACTTTTATGTTGTGCATTTTTTTCAGTAGGCGCTAAGCATAAAATAATTATGCAGAGAATACGTGAAAACTGTGCCCATTTGCAATGGGTGAGTTTGTAAAGTACCAATGTATTTTTTATCTTTGAGTCCTCTGTAAAAGACAGAAGGATGAGTTTCTATTATAACTCCAATAGTTGCTCCTTTTAGAGTCCAATGCAAAACGCAAATGTGAGTTAATTTTTTTCTTGTCCAAAGGCAATTTCTTAGTCCCTGATGATGGCGTCCTACTGGGTCTCCAAGTTTATAAACTTCCCCAAGTTTATCATGTAAAACAGTGATCATTTCTCCCCTCTTCTTCCAATCGAAATACTAATTCCCAGGGCACATTCTCAGCCAGAAGGAAAGCTATCTGATTTTCCCATGTAAGTCATTCACAGTACTAGTCCGTGAACAAACTTAATTGCCAAGACAGTATTTACATTTTAATAGGGAACATTTTAGTTCAATTGTATTTTAACCCAAAAGATGCTTAGCAGAAATGCTTTTGAGATGAAAATCTTCCCAGAAACACTTGTCAACATTGCTACCACTTTCTTTCTAAGAAATCTAGATCTGACTAGGACTGCCTTCCTGTTTTTCTCAGTTTGACTAACCTTTAGACAAAACCTGTCTGGATTATAAACCTATGACTTCCCTTTTCTTAAGAAAGTCGCAGTGTATATTCTTTCTCTGCCCCTTTGAGATATAAGTCTTCTCTCAGCTTGCTGCAGGTTTTATAATCCAGGAATGTCTTCCTCTAGGACCTAGGAGCTTTCCATTTGAAATGTAACCATCAGGGAAGATAGTACCCCAATTTCAGTCTCTGTGAGGATGTAGGAGTTTAAGTGCAATAAGTGCCAAATAGCAGGCAGACTTGTCCGAATCCCGTTGACTAACTTCATCTCCCTTCCCCCCATTGCCCTTCAGTACTTTCGCACTTGCTCATCTCAGTACCTAATAACTCTCCTGCCTTTTGTGTCAGTGGAGTTGAATTCAACCTCTCCCCGCATTGCCATAGTCTTGACTCCTATTACAAAATTCTTGATTAAAGTCTCCCTTGTCTTTTTAACTTGTTTGGTGCAGCTTTTCCCTGACAATCAAAAATCAGGTTTCTGTTTCTGAAAAATTACAAATATTTGCTTACCTTCACTCTTTCTCACTCATGCTTAAGAGAGAGAGAGTTTACAAATATTAATGGAAGAATGAGTAACACTTATTTATGATCTATAATTATAGAGAGGACAAGAATTGAAGAAAGATATAGATTGTGTCCTGGTTTATTTGTACCTCTCCCTAAAATAAAAATCCACAAATTTAACGATTTTTATAAACCTGTGATTTGTTGCCACACAATGATTGTTCCTGACCACTTATAAATAACTTGTCTGGTGCAGCTTTTCCCTGACAATCAAAAATCAGATTTCTGTTTCTGAAAAATTACTAATATTTGCTTACCTTCACTCTTTCTCACTCATGCTTAAGAGAGAGAGAGTTTACAAAGTATTAATGGAAGAATGAGTAACACTTATTTATGATCTATAATTATAGAGAGGACAAGAATTGAAGAAAGATATAGATTGTGTCCTGCTTTATTTGTACCTCTCCCTAAAATAAAAATCCACAAATTTAACGGTTTTTATAAACCTGTGATTTGTTGCCACACAATGATTGTTCCTGACCACTTATAAAGCTTGGAATACATCTTCTCTGCATATGAATGTAGTTTTAATTACTTTAAATATGTATGTCTCTTAGGATCTTCTAGGCATAATTTAAAATAATACCACTACCTCAAAACTGCAGATCTTTACAAATCCCATGTAAATGCAGTACAATTGGAAGCTCTCCAGCAAATTAAATGCCTAAGAACTCAGATTTAGGGTCATTTATCTTCATCATCAAAACAAAGAAGTGAACAATTTTACACTTAACTCAATAACTGTGAATGGATGTTTAGTACATTGATTGCTAAAATTAGTGTACTAGATTTAAATTATACATTTGAAAATTTTAAATTCTAGAGATATAAATGTCAGAACTGCCAAAGCACATTTGATTATTTGAGAAAAGGGGTACAGTACAATAAGTGCCAGAATTTACATTTTAAACCTTTTCTTTTTTCATGCAGAATTCTCAGTTTTTTATGTCAATTCAATAATGTTTCTCAATTCTGTGAAGATTTTACTAGCTACTATATCTTTATCTTGTTCATTTGAGCAAATTTTGTAAACAGTACTAAATATAATTACTTTTGAAAGAAACTGCTGAAGTAAACCTGAAAGGATTTTTAGTAATTCTTAAATAATAAAAGTCTAAACTATAGCATTATACAGAAAACAAGTAAAACAGATATTTCTGGTTAAGTAAATAAAACAGTGAGCTAAACACATATACTAATGAATTCCAGCATCTGACAGTATATATTTTTGTAATAAATTGTCAAATGTCCCT
The DNA here is from genome assembly GCF_002837175.3 of Physeter macrocephalus. Lineage (NCBI taxonomy): Eukaryota > Metazoa > Chordata > Mammalia > Artiodactyla > Physeteridae > Physeter > Physeter macrocephalus. The sequence continues at coordinate 5,294,246 of NC_041220.1, forward strand.
ATTTTTACATTTAGTCTCAGTTTTGTATTTTTAATTTTGTATTATGAATTTGTAATAAAAGTACATAATTTTTATCAGATGACATTTGTTTACATTTTTAAATTATTATTTTTGAGAATAATTCTACTTATTTTAAATTCATGAAAAAAATTATAATTGGTTTTAATTACACATTTAACAGGGTGTTTCAATGTACGCTTATAAAATGTCATAGGAAAGCTTTTTAAGCTTTTTAACCTGTTTCATGTAGAATTAAGTCTATTTTAAGATATGATCAAACACTGTACTACATATAAAATTCTAAACAAGAGTAATTTTGTTTCAGCTGGGTACTATTTCGTGTACAATTAAAGGAAACTGAAGGATTAATGTCAAAAAAACCACTATAGCTTTTCACTACAAATAGAATTTTTTAACACAAATATATATTTTGGCAGGAAGCTAAATTGTAAAGTTTTACAGCACTGACATTGTTACAAAAAGAGTTCCTTTGGAAAGAAAGCAAAGGTGAAAAAGAATAGAAATATTCTTTTAGCTGATTTTCTTTTAGTCGGTATAGCTGATTCAATGGAAGAAATGTACAGAATAAAAGGCACCAAATAAAAGATACCAAAACCAGACAAAGACACTACACACATAGACACAAAATTACAGGTTAGTATCCCTGCTGGACAGAGATGCAAAAACCCTCAAGAAAATATTAAGAAACTGATGTCAACATACACTAAAAGGATCATACATCATGATCAAGAGGGATTTATTCCAGGGATGCAAGAATGGTTCAACATCTGCAAATCAGTCAATGTGATACACCACATTAACAAAGTAAAGAATAAAAATCATATAATCACCTCAATAAATGCAGAAAAAACATTCGGCAAAAATTTAACATTACTCTCAACAAAGTGGGGATAGAGGGAAAATACCTCAATATAATAAAGGTCCTATATAAAAAGCCTACATTTAATATCATACTCAGTGGTAAAAAGCTGAAAGCTTTTCCTTAAAGATCAGGAACAAGACAAGGATGCCCACTCTTGCCACTTGTATTCAACATAGTAGTGGAAGTCCAAGCCAGAGCGATCAGGAAAGAAAGAGAAATAAAAGTTATCCAATTTGGAAAGAAGGAAGAAAAATTGTCACTATTTGCAGATAACATAATATTATATATAGAAATCCCTAAAGAGTCCATTAAAAACTGTTAGAACTAATAAATTCAGTAAATTTGCAGAATACAAAATCAATATGCAAAAATCTGTTTCATTTCTATACACTTATAGTGAGCTAGAAGAAAAAGAAATTAAGAAAATCTACATTACAACTGCATCAAAAAGAACACAAAACCTAGGAATATATTTAGCCAAAGAAATGAAATAACTGCACACTGAAAATTATAAGACATTAATTAAAGATATTGAAGAAGACACAAATAAATGGAAAGATATTCCATGCTGATGGATTGGAAGAAATAACATTTTTAAAATGTCCTTACCCAAAGAAATCTACAGATTCAATGAAATCCCTATCAAGACACCAATGGCATTTTTCCAAGAAATAGAAAAAAACAATCCTAAAATTTGCATGTCACCACAAAGACCGCAAATAGTCACAGCAATATTGAAGAAGGAGGACAAATCTGGAGGCATCACATTCCCTGATTTCAAACTTTACTACAAAGCTTTAGTAACCAAGACAATATGGCATAGGTATAAAAACAGACATATAGCTCAAACAGAATAGAGAGCCCAGAAATAAACCAATGGATATACTGCCAATTAGTTTCTGACAAAAGAGACAAGAATATGAAATGGGGAAAGGACAGTCTCTTCAATAAACTGTGCTGGGAAAATTGGACAGCCACATGCAAAAGAATGAATCTGGACCACTATCTTCCACTATATGAAAAAATTAACTCAAAATGGATTAAAGTCTTGAATGTGAGACCTGAAACCATAAAATGCCTAGAAGAAAACATAGCCAATAAGCTCCTCCTTGACATATGTCTTGGTGACAATTTCTTGAATCTGGCACCAAAAACAAATGCAACAAAAGCACAAGTTAAAAAGTGGGACTATATCAAGCTAAAAAGCTTCTGGACCACAAAGGAAATCAACAACAAAGTGCAAAGGTACAGACTGAATGGGAAAATATTTGTAAATCATATATCTGATAAGGGGTTAATATCCAAAATATATAAAGAACTCTTACAACTCAGTACCAAAAACAATGATCTTTTAAAAACTGAGCAGAAGATCTGAATAGACATTTTTCTGAAGAATACTTATAGACAGTCAACACATATATAGAAAAGTGCTCTACATCATTAATCATCAGGGAAATGTAAACAAAAGCACAATGAGATACCATCTCATACCTATTAAAATGGCTACTGTAAAAAAGGCATATATATGTATATAAATATATATGTATAAACATGTTATATATACACATATACATATATAATATACATATAAATATGTGTTTAAATATATATATATCTAAACATACATATTTAGATATGCATATATGTATGAGTGTGTGTGTGTATATATATAGATATATATACAGAGATACAGAGAACATGGTGGTTGCTAGTGGCAGGGGTGGGTTGGGAGAAATGGGTGTACAGTTTTTGTGTTTCTTTTTAGTTTAAATAAATTTAATTTTAAAAATAAAAAAAAAAGAAAGTCAACAGGGAAAATATCTTCGGAGGAATCTTATAAACCCATTGGCTTCTTTACTCCATTGCTACCCTAGCCTTTGATGTAAATAATACTCAAAATAAAAAGTAATCCTTATCCTTTTATGTTTGCATCACTTCTCAGACAACAAAAAAAAATTCAAGACTCAACAACTAGTGCAGCATGGTCCAGCAGCATCTTTTGAACCACCTCAAGCCACAATGAGGGCATGGCCCTGCTGTCATATGGGTATGTCATCATTCCCACGGGCTCTGCTGTAGGCTTGTTGGATTGGGATACCTAAAGAAGTAGCTAACGACTAACTTAGGAGCTCAGGTCTGCAACTTAGCAGTTTATCTGGAAAAATGTAACAAGGGCAGTCAATATGCAGAAGGCACAAAGGGGGACTGTTAACATTGACAAAGAAACATTTCAGTGAAGACATGTCTCATTCTGTTTAATAGAGGAATGTGTCAGAGCTCATCCCTGGGAGAAACCTTCTGGACTTGAGCACCCAGTGTTGGCACTGTGCTTCTGGAGTTTCCATAGGAGTTAGACACCCACTGTCCCATCAGCAATCTCATGCCTCAGTGTCAGAGTTCTGCTTTTTAATCTCTGGTTTGACGCACTTGAGATATCTGTTTCAATTTAATATGAATAGATTTAAAGGCAACAAAACAAGATTATAGATAATGTGGGATACTTCATAAACATTTCAGCTTAGTAAATAGCTAACAACTCTAAATAGACATGCTTCTAATCAATTCAATAAAATGTTAAAAATACACCAATGGATATATGCTTATTTAATTGCTTATTATCAATAAAATAATAGCAGAGAGAGTTTAAAATTAGGTGAAAATATTTCATTAGTATTATTCTCGTCATGGAAATTTAATAAACCAATACTGGTTTTATTTTATTTTAAAATTTGGTCCTTAAGGAGTGTCATATCATATCTCTAAGTGCATATTTGCTAGTACTTCCTTTACTTAGAAGTAGTAATACAAATGAATTCACAGCACACAACATTTCCCAAGTACTTCTTAATTATCAATTTAATAATAAATAACTCAGACATTAAGCTCACCATTTTGTTAAAATAACAACTCAGGAGCACATTAAGATCCTTAACTAATTCCTCTTATGCTCATAAAAACAAAGCTCTATAATTAGCACAGTTAAATGGAAAGTGCTTTTATATAATCCATATTTGTTATTCACCAAAATTCTAATTTTGTAGTTTTAAGAAGCAGGGATTTGCTATATTATCATGAAAGCATAAACTTCCATGTAGTAATTTCCTCAGAAGTACAAATATTAAAATTCTAGAGAGACAAAAAAATAACAATAAGGTCATTTTCCCTCAAAATCATATTGCATAATCAGATTTTAATATGTTGCTAAGAAATGCTTACATAAATGTGCTTCTAAGAAAAAAAAAAAAAAAACAGAAGGGAGGTGTCAAAATGGTGCTGTAGGAAGATCCTAAACTTACCTTCTCCCAGGGACACAGTCTTCAAGTACAAATGGAATAATTCCCTTGGAAAGAGACTTGAAAACTGGATGAACAGAACCTCCACAACAAAGAATAAAAGGACAACACTGAGATGTATAATAGAGGCAGAGATACGGGCTAGCCAAGAAAAAGTCCACATCCCAGCTGCAGCAATCCACAGTTGAGAAGGATCTCAAAGGTATGAATTTTTTAATCTGGGGATCAAGAGATTTGAGCTCCACATCAGGCACCCCAACCCCTAGATCCTGCACAGGAGAGATGAGCCCCAAACAACTGCATGTGAAAACCAAAGAGGAATACACCCTGGAAAACCACAGAACTGTAGGGAATGAAAAAAAAAAAAAAAAAAAAACTCTTAAAGGGACTGTGTGCAGACTCACTCAAGCTGAAAACCAGCACAAATACACCAGAATAACAAGTGCATGGACCATAGGTGAAGGGAACCCATTTACAAATATTGAAGTGTCTTCCAGAGAGACTGGAAAGAGTTGGGATGCTCCCAATGGAGCAGTCGCTGGCAGGAGCCATTGATGTGAGGTCAGGTACCCTGTTAACACCGGCACTGGGAGGTGCAATATTGGAATTCTCCATCTAACCTGCTAGCACTAGTGGGCATGCCCGGCTAAGAGCCTCTGCAACTTGACCAGGCCTCACAGCCAACTGAGTGACAGCCACACCCACCATCGTCCCACAGCAGCCACGGTCCCACCGCGCAAGAGGGCACAAACAGTCCACATATGGGACAACCATTGAGTGCCTGGCCCGGGTGTACAGGGGAGATTGCACTTCTGAGCCACACAAGACACCTAAATAAGGCCACTCCTTCAAGACTGGGAGAGATAGCTGATATACCTTATACATAGAAAGAAACAAATTAAGCAAAATGAGGAGATAGAGGAATAAGTTCCAATCAAAAGGACCTATGGGGGGCACCTAAATGAGCAGAGTAAGCAATCTGCCTGATAATGAGTTCAAAGTGACAGTCATAAATATGCTAATCTAAATGTTAAACTTGGGAGAAGAATGGATGAACACAGTGAAAACTGTGACAAAGAGGTAGAAAATATAAGAAACTACCAAACAGAAGTTATAACTGAATGAAAAATAAACTGATGGGGTTCAACATCAGGCTGGATGAGGTAGAAGAAGGAATCAGTGATCTGGAATACAAAACAATGAATCTTACCCAGTTAGAGCAGCAAAATGAAAAATGAATTTAAAAAAGTAAAGATGCCTTAAGGGACATTTGGGACAACATCAAGTAAAATAACCTTGGCATGATAGGAGTCCCAGAAGGAGAAGAGAGGGAGAAAGGGCCAGAAAAGTTATTTGAAGAAATAGTGGCTGAAAATTTCCCTAATCTGGGAAAGGAAACAGATATCCAGGTCCAGGAAACCTGAGAACTCCTAATGAGATGAACCCCAAAAGACACACACCAAGACACATTGTAATTAAAATGGCAGGAGTTAAGGATAAAGAGAGAATGCTAAAAGCTGAAAGAGAGAAATAACTAGTTATGTACGAGGGAAACCCCATAAACATTTCAGCAGATTTTTTAGCACTACCTTTACTGGCCTGAAGGGAGTGAAGTGACAAACTGTTGAAAGGAAAAACTTCCAAACAAGGCTTCTCTACCCAACAATGTTATTATTCAGAATTGAAGGAGGGGTGAAGAGTTTCAGAGGTAGGCAAAAGATAAAGGAGTTCATCATCACAAAAATGGCTCTACAAGAAATATTAAAGACATTTTAAACTGAAAAGAAATGGCACTAATTATTCATAATAAAATATATGAAAGTAAAAATCTCACTGCAAAGGTAAATGTGTAATAAAGATAGTGGGGTGGGGGGCACCTTCAAGATGGCAGAGGAGTAAGACACATTCCCATACAGAGGATCAGTGCCGACCAGCACTCACCAGCCCGAGAGGTTTGTCTGCTCACCCGCCGGGGTGGGCGGGCACTGGGAGCTGAGGCTCCGGCTTTGGTCGGATCCCAGGGAGAGGACTGGGGTTAGCGGCATGAACACAGCCTGAAGGGGTTAGTGCGCCATGGCTGGCCGGGAGGGAGTCCAGAAAAAAGTCTGGACCTTCCTAAGAGGCAAGAGACCATTGTTTTGAGCTGTGCAAGGAGAGAGGATTCAGAGCACAGCCTAAATAAGCTCCAGAGATGGGCGTGAGCTGCTGCTATCTGTGTGACACCAGATACGGGCATGAAATGCTAAGGTTGCTGCTGCAGCCATCAAGAAGCCTGTATGCAAGCACAGGTCACTATCCACACCTCCCCTCCCAGGAGGCTGTGCAGCCCACCACTGCCAGGGAGAAAACATGGTGTGCCTCAGGCTGGTGCAAGGTCACACTGGCCTCTGCCGCCACAGGCTCCCCCCACAATCCGTACCCCACCCACCTCCCTGGCCTGAGTGAGTCAGAGCCCCCGAATCAACCACTCTTTTAACCCCATCCTGTCTGGGTGGGGAACAGATGCCATCAGGTGACTTAAACGTAGAGGCAGAGCCAAATCTAAAGCTGAACCCCAGGAGCTGTACAAACAAAAAAGAGAAAAGGAAATCTCTCCCAGCAGCCTCAGAGGAGCAGATTAAATTTCCACAATCAACTTGATATACCCTGTATCAGTGGAATACCTGAATAGATTCAAGCTGAAAACCAGCACAAATACACCAGAATAACAAGTGCATGGACCATAGGTGAAGGGAACCCATTTACAAATATTGAAGTGTCTTCCAGAGAGACTGGAAAGAGTTGGGATGCTCCCAATGGAGCAGTCGCTGGCAGGAGCCATTGATGTGAGGTCAGGTACCCTGTTAACACCGGCACTGGGAGGTGCAATATTGGAATTCTCCATCTAACCTGCTAGCACTAGTGGGCATGCCCGGCTAAGAGCCTCTGCAACTTGACCAGGCCTCACAGCCAACTGAGTGACAGCCACACCCACCATCGTCCCACAGCAGCCACGGTCGCACCGCGCAAGAGGGCACAAACAGCCCACATATGGGACAACCATTGAGTGCCTGGCCCGGGTGTACAGGGGAGATTGCACTTCTGAGCCACACAAGACACCTAAATAAGGCCACTCCTTCAAGACTGGGAGAGATAGCTGATATACCTTATACATAGAAAGAAACAAATTAAGCAAAATGAGGAGATAGAGGAATAAGTTCCAATCAAAAGGACCTATGGGGGGCACCTAAATGAGCAGAGTAAGCAATCTGCCTGATAATGAGTTCAAAGTGACAGTCATAAATATGCTAATCTAAATGTTAAACTTGGGAGAAGAATGGATGAACACAGTGAAAACTGTGACAAAGAGGTAGAAAATATAAGAAACTACCAAACAGAAGTTATAACTGAATGAAAAATAAACTGATGGGGTTCAACATCAGGCTGGATGAGGTAGAAGAAGGAATCAGTGATCTGGAATACAAAACAATGAATCTTACCCAGTTAGAGCAGCAAAATGAAAAATGAATTTAAAAAAGTAAAGATGCCTTAAGGGACACTTGGGACAACATCAAGTAAAATAACCTTGGCATGATAGGAGTCCCAGAAGGAGAAGAGAGGGAGAAAGGGCCAGAAAAGTTATTTGAAGAAATAGTGGCTGAAAATTTCCCTAATCTGGGAAAGGAAACAGATATCCAGGTCCAGGAAACCTGAGAACTCCTAATGAGATGAACCCCAAAAGACACACACCAAGACACATTGTAATTAAAATGGCAGGAGTTAAGGATAAAGAGAGAATGCTAAAAGCTGAAAGAGAGAAATAACTAGTTATGTACGAGGGAAACCCCATAAACATTTCAGCAGATTTTTTAGCACTACCTTTACTGGCCTGAAGGGAGTGAAGTGACAAACTGTTGAAAGGAAAAACTTCCAAACAAGGCTTCTCTACCCAACAATGTTATTATTCAGAATTGAAGGAGGGGTGAAGAGTTTCAGAGGTAGGCAAAAGATAAAGGAGTTCATCATCACAAAAATGGCTCTACAAGAAATATTAAAGACATTTTAAACTGAAAAGAAATGGCACTAATTATTCATAATAAAATATATGAAAGTAAAAATCTCACTGCAAAGGTAAATGTGTAATAAAGATAGTGGGGTGGGGGGCACCTTCAAGATGGCAGAGGAGTAAGACATGGAGATCACCTTCCTCCCCA
>NC_041220.1:5303114-5304159 GCF_002837175.3 Physeter macrocephalus
GGAGGAAAGGTTTCCACACACTAGAAGCCCCTTCACTGGCAGAGACGGGGGATGGAGGTGGGGAGGCTTCGGAGCCACGGAGGAGAGCACAGCAACAGCGGTGTGGAGGGCAAAGCAGAGACATTCCCGTACAGAGGATCGGTGCCAACCAGCACTCACCAGCCCGAGAGGCTTGTCTGCTCACCCGCCGGGGTGGGCGGGCACTGGGAGCTGAGGCTCCGGCTTTGGTCGGATCCCAGGGAGAGGACTGGGGTTAGCGGCATGAACACAGCCTGAAGGGGTTAGTGCGCCATGGCTGGCCGGGAGGGAGTCCAGAAAAAAGTCTGGACCTTCCTAAGAGGCAAGAGACCATTGTTTTGAGCTGTGCAAGGAGAGAGGATTCAGAGCACAGCCTAAATAAGCTCCAGAGATGGGCGTGAGCTGCTGCTATCTGTGTGACACCAGATACGGGCATGAAATGCTAAGGTTGCTGCTGCAGCCATCAAGAAGCCTGTATGCAAGCACAGGCCACTATCCACACCTACGATCCCAGGAGCCTGTGCAGCCCACCACTGCCAGGGTCCAGTGATCCAGGGACAATTTCCCCGGGAGAACACAGTGAACACCACAGACTGTTGCAACGTCATGCAGGCCTCTGCCACCACAGGCTCACCCTGCATTCTGTACCCCTCTCTCCCCCAGCCTGAGTGAGCCAAAACTCCCTAACCAGCTGCTACTTTAACCCCCATCCTGTCTGAGCAAAGAACAGATGCAATCAGGTGACCTACATGCAGAGGCAGTGTCAAAGCCAAAGCAGAAAGCGAGGAGATGTGCAAACAAAGAATAGAAAGGAAAATCTATCCCAAAAGCCTCAGAAGCAGTGGATTAAATCTCCACAAACAACTTGATGTACCCTGAATCTGTGGAATACCTGAAGAGACAATGAATCATCCCAAAATTAAGGCATGGACTTTGGGAGCAATGATATATATATATATTTCCTTTTTCTCTTTTTGTGAGTGTGTATGTGTATGCTTCTTTGTGTGATTTTGTCTGTATAGTTTTG
>NC_041220.1:5304589-5306735 GCF_002837175.3 Physeter macrocephalus
AAGATAAAATAGTGGAAATAACTACTGCAGTGCAGAATAAAGAAAAAGAATGATAAGAATTGAGGACAACCTCAGATACCTCTGGGATGACATTAAACATACTACATTTGAATTATAGGAGGTCCCAGAAGAAGAAGATAGAAAAAAAAAAAAAAAAAGCAGACTGAGAAAATATTTGAACTGATTATAGTAGAAAACTTCCTTAATATGGGAAAAGAAATAGTCAAGTCCAGGAAGTGCAGAGTCCCATACAGGATAAATCCAAGGAGAAACACACCAAGACACATATTAATCAAACAAACAAAAATTAAATACAAAGAAAAAATATTAAAAGTGGCAAGGCAGGGGCTTCCCTGGTGGCACAGTGTTTGAGAGTCCTCCTGCTGATGCAGGGGACACAGGTTCGTGCCCCGGTCCGGGAAGATTCCACATGCCGCAGAGCGGCTAGGCCCATAAGCCATAGCCGCTGAGCCTGTACGTCTGGAGCCTGTGCTCCACAATGCGAGAGGCCACAACAGTGAGAGGCCCGTGTACCGCAAAAAAAGAAAAAAAAAGTGGCAAGGCAAAAGCAACAATTAACACACAAGGGAATCCCAATAAATTAACAGCTGATCTTTCAGCAGAAATTCTGCAAGCCAAAAGGGAGTGGCAGGATATATTTAAAGTGATGAAAGGGAAAATCCTACAACCAAGATTACTAACCCAGCAAGGACCTCATTCAGATTCCATGCAGAAATTAAAATATTTACAGACAAGCAAAAGCTAAGAGAATTCAGCACCACCTAACCAGCTCTACAACAAATGCTAAAGGAACTTCTCTAGGTAGGAAACACAAGATAAGGAAAGACTTACAATAACAAACCCAAAACAATTAGGAAAATGGTAATAGGAACATACATATCAATAACTACCTTAAATGTAAATGGATTAAATGCTCCACCCGAAAGACATAGACTGGCTGATGGAAACACAAACAAGAGCTGTACATATGCTGTCTACAAGAGACCCATGTCAGACCTAGGAAAACATACAGGCTGAAAATGAGGGGATGGAAAAGGATATTCCATGCAAATGGAAATGAAAGAAAGCTGGAGTAGCAATTCTCATGTCAGAAAAAATAGACTTTAAAATAAAGACTATTACAAGAGACTAAGAAGGACACTACATAATAATCAAGGGATCGATCCAAGAAGAGGATAGAACAACTGTAAATATTCATGCACCCAATATCGGAGCACCTCAATACGTTAGGCAATTCTAACAGCCATAAAAGGGGAAATCGACAGTAACACAATAATAGTAGGGGATTTTAACACCACACTTTCACCAATGTACAGATTCCTTCCTTCCTTCCTTCCTTCCTTCCTTCCTTCCTTCCTTCTTTCTTTTTCCCCCTCTTCTTCTGAGCAATGTGGCTGACAGGGCCTTGGTGCTCTGGCAGGTGTCAGGTCTGAGCCTCTGAGGTGGAAGAGCCGAGTTCAGGATATTTGACCACCAGAGATCCCCCAGCCCCATGTAATATCAAATGGCGAAAGCTCTCCCAGAGATCTCCAGCTCAATGCTAAGACCCAGCTACACTAAACGACAAGCAAGCTTCAGTGCTGGACACCCTATGCCAAACAACTAGCAAGACAGGAACACAAACTCAGTCATAAGCAGAGAGGCTGCCTAAAATCAGAATAAGTTCACAGACACCCTAAAACACACCACTGGACGTGGTCCTGCCCACCAGAATGACAAGATCCAGCCTCATCCACCAGAACACAGGCACCAGTCCCCTCCACCAGAAAGCCTACACAACCCACTGAACCAACCTTAACCACTGGGGGAAGACACCAAAAACAACGGGAAATATGAACCTGCAGCCTGATTTGGTTTCTGTCTTCCATTTTTATTTTATATACATATATATATTTTTTTCTTTGTTCTCTTTATGTGAGTGTGTATGTGTATGCTTCTCTGTGTGATTTTGTCTGTAGAGCTTTGCGTTTGCCACTTGTCCTAGGGCTCTGACTGTCCGTATTGATTTTTTTGTGTTTGTTTTTTTCTTTCTTTTTAGCATACTTTTTAGTACTTGTTATCTTTGTTGGATTGATTTTTGGTTTGTTTGCTCTCTTCTTTCTTTCTCTCTTTTTTTATTACTTTT
>NC_041220.1:5307285-5308715 GCF_002837175.3 Physeter macrocephalus
GTTAAGCAAAATGAGAAGACAGAGAAACACACAGCAGATGAAAGAGCAAGGTAAAACCCACCAGACTAAACAAATGAAGAGGAAATAGGCAGTCTACCTGTAAAGAATTCAGAGTAATGATAGTAAAGATGATCCAAAATCTTGGAAATAAAATGGAGAAAACAGAAATGTTTAACAAGGGCCTAGAAGAACTAAAGAGCAAACAAAAAATGATGAACAACATAGTAAAAGAAATTTAAAGTTTTCTAGAAGGAATCAAGAGCAGAATAACTGAGGCAGAAGAACGCATAAGTGTCGGGCAAGATAAAATAGTGGAAATAACTACTGCAGCGCAGAATAAAGAAAAAGAATGATAAGAATTGAGGACAACCTCAGATACCTCTGGGATGACATTAAACATACTACATTTGAATTATAGGAGGTCCCAGAAGAAGAAGATAGAAAAAAAAAAAAAAAAAGCAGACTGAGAAAATATTTGAACTGATTATAGTAGAAAAATTGAAACTGTGATTAAAAATCTTCCAACAAACAACCCAGGACCAAATGGCTTCATAGGTGAATTCTACCACACATTTAGAAAAGAGCTAATACTTATCCTTCTCAAACTCTTGCAAACTATAGCAGAGGGAGGAACACTTCCAAATTCATTCTACGAGGCCAGCATCACCCTGATACCAAAACCAGACAAAGATGTCACAAAGAAAGAAAACTACAGGCCTTTATCACTGATGAACATAGATGCAAAAATCCTCAACAAAATACTAGCAAACAGAATCCAACAGCACATTAAAAGGATCATACACCATGATCAAGTGAGGTTATTCCCAGGAATGCAGGATTCTTCAATATACACAAATCAGTCAATGTGATAAACCATATTAACAAATTGAAGGAGTAAAACCATATGATCAACTCAATAGATGCAGAAAAAGCTTTCAAGAATTTTCAGCACCGATTTATGATAAAAATCCTCAAGAAAGTAGGTAGAGAGGAAACATACCTCAACATAATAAAGGCTATATATGACAAACCCACAGCCAACATCATTCTCAATGGTGAAAAATTGAAGCCATTTCCACAAGATCAGGAATAAAACAAGGTTGCCCACTCTCACCATTATTATTCAACATAGTTTTGGAAGTTTTAGCCACAGCAATCAGAGAAGAAAAAGAAATAAAGGGATTCTACATCAGAAAAGTAGAAGTAAAACTGTCATGGTTTACAGATGACATGATACTATACCTAGACAATCCCAAAAATGCTACCACAAAACTACTAGAGCTAAATAATTAATTTGGTAAAGTACCAGGATACCAAATTAATGCACAGAAATCTCTTGCATTCCTGTACACTGTTGATGAAAAATCTGAAAGAGAAATTAAGGAAACACTCCCATTTATCATTGCAACAAAAAGAATAAAATACCTAGG
>NC_041220.1:5310791-5382908 GCF_002837175.3 Physeter macrocephalus
AAAAAAAAAACAAATACCTTATGGTAACACATATATATGGAATCTATAAAAAAAAAAAAAAGAAAATGATTCTGAAGACCCTCAGGGCAGGACAGGAATAAAGACACAGACATAGAGAATGGACTTGAAGATACAGGGAATGGGAAGGGTAATATGGGCCAAATTGAGAGAGTGGCATTGGCAAATGTACACTACCTAATGTAAAATAGCTATTGGGAAGCAGCCGCATAGCACAGGAAGATCAGCTTGGTGCTTTGTGTCCAGCTAAATGGGTGGGATAGGGAGGGTGGGAGGGAGACACAAGAGGGAGGAGATATGGGGATGTATGTATATGTATAGCTGATTCACTTTGTTATGCAGCAGAAGCTAACACACCATTGTAAAGCAATTATCCTCCAATAAAGATGCTAAAAAAATATTAGGCAACTTGCAAGGACAGATAGATAATGTAAGTAAAGGGGTGGATACTCTAAAAGAATTTTAAAAAAATAGTGAATACTCATAAAGCAAGCATGGAGGTTAAAAAACAAAAGTACTAAAAACTGAAATTGCAATATTTAGTTAAGGGATGCATGAAATAAAAAGATGTAAAATGTGTCATCAAAGTATAAAACAAGGGTGGGGTGATAAAAGATATAGCTTTGGAATGTGTATGAATTTAAATTGCTACCACTTAAAACACACTACTTATTACAAAGGATGCCGTATGTACCACCAAGGAAAAAACCTATAGTAAATATACACAAAAGAAAAAATGGGAAAGGAATTTAAACAAAATAATAAAGAAAACCACCAAAACACAAGGGAAGAGAGAAAAAGAATAAAAGAAAAAAAGAGGAACTAAAAAACCAACCAGAAAACTATTTAAAAAGTGGCAATAAGTGCTTACCTATCAATAATTATTATACTTTATATATAAATGGTCAAAATTCACCAATCTAAAGACATAGTATGCATGGATTTTAAAAAAAGAAGACCCATATACATGCTACTAACAGGAGACTAGCTTTGGAACAAAAACACAAAGGCTGAAAGTAAATGGATGGAAAAATATATTCCATGCAAAAAATATGAAAAGAAAGCTGTAGTAGCTATATCATAACTGACAAAATAGACTTTGAAAAAAATACTGTAATAAAAGACAAAGGAGAGAATTACATAATGATAAAGGGGTCAATCCAACAGACACCTTTATATTTTTCTTCCTGAATTGATCTATAAGTGTAAATTTCCTTTTATTCATGTAAAATATGATTTTATAAATACTATATATCACTTTTAAAATATAATGAAGAATCAGTCTCAATTTAGGGAATTTATATATACCTGACACCTAATTTTGATCATAGCTATATAGTAACTAGACTTATCATGTTGATCATTTCACAATATATAAAAATATCAAATCACTATATTGTACGTCTGAAACTAATATAATATTGTAAGTCAATTATACATGATAAAAAATCATAAAAAACTACAAAATGCTCATTTCAAACTATAGAATATAGTTGTTTGAGAAATATTCATTTATTTATACCATATAACTGACATATATTGCCAACTAGAAAGAAAAAAATAGAAAGAGGGAAACAGACAGACAAGGAGACAGAGACAGACAGAATCATAGAGAGACAGAGAAATGCAGAGAGCCAGCCAAAAGGGAGGCGATTAGAGAGATTGAGAGAGGAAGAGAGGGGAGGAGTTAGGGAAAGCAAGAAAGTATTAACAACGTATTGTATCTTGGGGAAAAATTTATAATCTAAGATGAAATTAATAGCTACCACTTTAAAATAAACTGTTTTTCTTTATTTCAAAATTATTATTCATCAGTTAACAAGTATTTAATATGTGCCTCTTAATATCGTACATTTGGAAATGTCATCACTTCCCTTCTTGAACCTATTAGTATTCTTGGGGAGTCAGAACAGAAACAGCTACAAATTTTCTTGTGTCAGTTCTGATCTCTGGTCCCTGCAGCTCCCACGTGAGAACTGAGCGGGTGTGCCCTTTCACTAATAATCTGGAGTGTTCACTATAGTTTTCTTAAGACTAAGAAGGCTGAAATTTAATGCCAGACAAATAATAAAGAAAACATGGATTTTTATATGCAGACTGGTCAATATCTGTGTTGGATGCAAATGTATAGTATATATAAGGGTTATTATATGTAATACATACAAAGTATATATAACACTATTTATAATATAAATAAATATATTATGTATATGTGTACATATATCCCACACACTTGGATATAAACCCCAGTGACCAAACTACCCTCACGAAAATGTATTCCTCGTGGAAGGGAATATGAGGGGGATTGAAGGGAGTAATTTAAAATATGCTGTTTTGTTTTTCACTCATCAAGAAAAATAGATTATTTGCAATAATCTTTGGCCCCTTTTGTTAGGCATTTGGGCTCAGAGAAACGCAACAAAGAACAATGAACCAATCTCTGTAGTTTCTAAGATCCAAGTACTTTCAAGTTTGTTTTCATCATTATTACTACTACTACTGATAATATAAATTACAGAAATAAATTATTGAAAATATAGAAAAAGGATGCTATAATTATATGAGTCAAGCTGAATCCAGAGAGGGGTCTATCATTGCATTTGATCAACAGAAAGAAGAGGGTGCGTTTATCAGAGCTACAGATAGATTTTCAAAATAAACTGCAAACCCAGTGGAAAGTGAGAAAAGTTTCAGAGTGATGAAAAGTGAGAAATGGGAAAACAACAATACAGGATGAGATTTAATTTAGATAAATATAAAGTAATACACAGAAGGAATGCTGAAAGAAAGAGACAAGTTGAAGTGTGCTGGTTAGAGAACACCGTTTGGAGATTAACTATATACTGCATGGGAAAGAATTTTGGTACATGACTGTGAAGTAAAATCTAAATGAAATATGAGTTGTAGTATATGAAGGGTATTATTAGCTTTTGATCCATACACCTAGAGTCCATTTTTAGCAAACAATAAAACTTTAAAAACAACAATAATAACTTTAATAACTGAACATTGTTGAACACTAAGTATGTGCTAGACATCATACTAAATTCTTTTCTCGGCATTGAACATTCATATATTGAAGCAAATATTATTACCCTCATTTTACAGATGTGGTATTAGATCTTAGGTTAAATAATTATTCAAGGTTGTACAGTTATAAGCAGGGGAGCAAGGATAATATAAATATTGAAAACTTACCGCATAAAACAAGAGAAAATTAAAGGAAGCATAAAAAACACTGACTAATAATATATAAGAATAAAGATTTCAGTAAAACATGATTTCACAATAATTTCTAACACACATTAAGTATTTACTATGTGCTACACACTGCTTTCCATGCTTTATTAGGTTTTATTCACTTAATCCTCCAAAATCACATGAGTTACAATGATTATTGCATTTTAAAGTTAGGAACACTGGAACAGGGAACAATTGTGTAACTTTCCTAAGGACATATGACTATTAAGTGGCAGACCTGGGGTTGGAATACAGCACTCCCCAGCCCCAGCTCCAGAAATACAGGCTCGTTATCATTATGCTACACTGGTTCTGCTGTAGCAGAGACTAGCTGAGACACCCCCATTATGTTAGCCCTTATTCAGCCCTTATTCTTTCCTCCCATTCAACCGGTCTTGTACAGATGGTTTTCCCCACCTTTCTTTCTTGCATAATTGCACTCTGATAGTGACTGCCCTCTAGCTAAAGTGGTACTATGCACCTGATGTTTACTTCTCCAAGACAACACTCCCGAGCGCTCTTCCTTTGTGAGCATTCTTCATTCCAGAAAGGTCACGGAAAGATAACTTCAAGGACCACCAGAACCTGTTCCGGAACTACCTGAGGCCAGCCCTAATGATCTCAGTGCCACCAGGAGGAGAAGAAGAATGCAAGACAACATCAGCCCGGATCCTTATCTACAGCCCTATTTTCCACCTTGAAACTATTTCCCAGGAAAGGGGGCACAGTCATATGATCTGCTGGGTAATATGTGTGTGTTAAGTACATTTTTGAAATGGGCAGAAATAGTCCTGTCCTCACAGAACTTATATTCCAGAAAGTATAAAATAATATTATATCAAGGCCCAAATATTTACACCTTTATTCCTAATTGTATTCTTCCAGTTAGTTTTGAATCAAAATGTAATTACATGATATAAAGTTAAATCCACTATCATATCAAGGGTATTAAAGATGCAATTTTAACTTAAAAAACTTTTCTTCATGTAAATATGTTTTTATATAAGGAGAAAATATTGTGTTAAAAATGAATATAATCCACATTTCAATTTAGGAACTGAGAGCTTTGAGATACAAATTAAATAGACGTGAATATGATGGAGTTAGATGTAACGTTATACATTATCCTTGTCACATCACATTCTGAGCTCTGAATCTACTTAATTAGATCAATGTTTAACCACCTACCCATCTCGTGTGCATAGTGTCGTAATTCTAAGCTGTTCTTTTGTCCCGTCAAGACACTTTTTCATTCCTCAACCCTGCCATCTCCTTTGAGCTTTACATCTGCTAAGGTTTACATGAAGACTCATTATTTAATCTGCTTGATGAAGGGCTACCTTAAAGTTTTAACTTTTCTGCTTTTGTTTTGTTTTCGTCTTTCTCTCTCTGGCATCTTCATATGGGAGGGCAAGGATGTGCTATAGACACTCACATTCCAAGTGGTGTGACTTATGCCAACTTCCTTAGAGGTTAGAGTTTGTTTTTATTTTATTTATTATTATTATTATGTTTTATTATTTTATTTAATACTTTTCTTTCCATTAAATAAGGAAAATAGAGAAAAACTTATGATAGAGTGTATGTTTTCAAATGTATTTCTAATTTCCCCTTGGAAAAGGAGGTATCTTGTCAAACAAGAAATTTACAAAAGATTAAGTAAAAACTTTAGGCAACACACTAACAGTGGCATTATGAAGACTTAAAAATAGGAGGTACTGAAAGATTGAAAATAGGAAGATCTTTGAATTCCATGCTTTCTAATCTATCCTGTTTGTAAGGCCCTCCGGCATAAAGAAAAATACATTAAATCATTCAGTTCAGTGAAGTGTAGCACTGAAAATGGTAATAGTATGTAGACGCCATCCAGAAATCAAACTGAATTACAGAGTCCAAGAAAAAGTTTCATTATATGAGAGAGTAACTATGGAAATCAATTAATGAAGCAGATAAATCCAGCCCTGGGTCATGTCAATCAGGTAAAAACAGCCTCTCTGTGTGTGTGTGTGTGTGTGTGTGTGTGTGTGTGTGTGTTATTTGAAAATGATCTTCATAAAATAGAAATGATTCCACTAAAAATGTGTAAATACTGGTATTGCAAACAAACACTTTTATGGCATTGCTTTTTTTTTGGTTTTCTCCTTTATAAAAGTAAAATCTGCAATAACAAAAAACTATATCACAGAAAATATGAGAAATATAAAATCGAATTAGGAAACAATCTAATACATATCAGAAGAATTTTGGTACCATTTTTCAAGCTGCTTTTCAATGAATGGATGGATGTTTGTGTGTTTCAAGACGTTTATGTTTATTTTCCATCCTTGTAAACAGAAGTACCTCATAAAGTATCACATTGGCACTGACCAATCAGAAGAGGCTGTACAGGAGAGACTAGTAAAACTGTCCATGACAGATGATTATTAGCCCTGGTGGTGATCAGAATTTGCACAAGAGCTGATTTCTCATTCAAAATCATCATTTAAAAAATGACTAGATTTTATCATGTGGACTAGATATAATTTAATTAATTATTCTTTTTAGTGTAATAAACACAATACAATAATGTACATGTTCATGATTATATACTTTCCCCCTTATTTTATATTATCTTGTCCTAATTTCAAAAGAGAATTAAAAGGTCAAAATTAAAAATATTTCTTAAAATTCTTGGTACATATTGTTAAGTTGCTTTAGAAAAGAAAAATGAATTGTCCAATTCTTATATGTATGTGTATATATACATATAAATCTGATACTACTTCCACATTTTAATGTTACATATTAAACATATTTAGTATGAAATTTTGTAATATTTGGGGGAAAATAACCAGAAAAAAAGCCCTACATATTGTATAATAAAGGTCTCCCATAATTCTCCTGAAATATTTTTATGTACATATCACATAATTATATACTAAGATCTAAATTTTGATAAATATGTGTGTATGCATTTTTCTGTGTATATATATATATAAAACATTATTATATAAACATATGCATATATATGGTAACATAAGACGTACAAGTGTGATGTTGTATCTGTAGAATTGTATCCTTTTTCTCACTTATATGTTAGGCATATTTTTATATCATTACCCATATTTATTATTTTTAGTAATTACACTGTTTTACATTATGTAGATGTAAAATATTTATAATTTATTTAATCAGTCTCATCGTTTTGGTATCATGGTCATTCCGATCTCCATTACTATTTATTCTAAATAAATCATATCTCGTATACACTACACACTCTTTTTTAACAAACTGTTTATTTTTAGAATAAATCCTTAGAATAAGTGAAACAAATTTTGTTAACAAATTTAAATTTTTCATTCATATTTGATATTTGAGCTGTCAAAATGCTTACCAATTTTCAATCTAATAATTTGGACTGATAATGTATGTTGCTCTGGCCCCTGCCAACATTATGTATTATCACTAAACAGCACACATACACACACAAAAAAAGACACACTCTGGCAATTAAAGAAGTAAAAATGTGTGCCTCAATTTAATTTGCTTTTTCATAATTATTTATAACAATAAAATATTTGAAGCAAACTAAAAGTATAACGACATGCTAATGGTGAAATAAATGTATACTAAATTCATCATGATTTCGTACAATGTTTAACATTTATTTATCTGCCATACATGTCACAAATACTTTTTATGGCAGTTTATGCTATGGAGTCATATTTAATTATGTGCAGTTCAATTTAACAAATATGCTTCAGTATTTATTCCATTAGTGTTCTTACACAAAGCTTTCCAGAACCTGTGATTAAAATGTATTTATTATTTTCTATTAGTTCACTTATTTATTTTTATCATTCGGAGCCATTTTACATTAACCTTCCCCTAAGATATGAGTTAAGATTGTAAGAATGCATACTATTTTCAAATAGTTAACCACTGAAACTTTCATATCACTTTGAATAGTGTAAACACAAAAGATTTTATTCTTTCTCAGGTACTGGGGAGAAGTCTAGAATTGGTGGCTTGAAAATATCACTAGAAAGCTAGGATTCTTCTCTCTTCTTCACTCCTTCTGTTTTCCATCCTCAAAGCTACCTCTTGATCCAAAATAACTATTACACAGTCTTAACATTCTACACAAACTGAAAGGAAGAAAGTGGAATGAGAGAAATGAGCCTTTCTGGAAGTTCCGTACCCAGTTTTAACCTTATTTTTGAAAAGTAGTCATATTTGGATTGATATTGGAATGCATTAAATTCATTAATTAAACCCTTCCTTATAATAATACTTTTTTTTGGCATAACAAACTATCTTAAAGCTTAGTGACTTAAAAGAAAAACATTGTGTTCACTCATGATTCTGTAGGTCAGTATTTCAGCCTCAACTCAACCACTTAATTATTCTTTTCTACGCCATTCACTTTGTTGCATTCTGCTGTTCAGTGTGCTAGACTAGAAGGTTCCAAGAGTCTCTGCTCACATGTCAATGGGGCATGTGCATCAGTGCTCTTCCACAGGACCATTCTCTCACCACCTTGGCCTTTGGCTTCCTTACAGAACAGTAATCAATGAGTATTTGGACTTCTTACACGTCACCCAGCTTGCCATTTTTATTTCGCCACATCTTTCAAAAATGTTATGACCTCCCATTTATAGACAAATTCTTATGTACTTAAAATTCTAAAGGGTTTTTCCTCTTGCATCTGATGCATTTTTATGGGTAAGTTAGTAATAGAGTTGATACAGTGGATGTCATCTTTCACTGTATTTTCTAGATGTTTATTGATGGAATCAGGAGTAGTCCTGCTTGAGTATTCCTCCTGAATCCAAAAGATTTCTCAATTATAGTGCTTTTTAATTGAGATCTTTAGGTTTCCTAGATATACAATTAAATCATTTGCAAATAATAATCGACTTTTTCTATCCTTGTCTCTTACTGATTTTATTAGCCCTATTATGGTTAGTTAATTTCAAAATAAACAAACTACTTGAAGTCATGAACAACTTCATTTCATGCAGCACTGGATTTTGTTGGGAAGGATTTACGTCACTATACACAGATATATATATATATATATATATATATATATATATTCTGTACATATTATTTCCTTTTAAGTATTTTATAAGTTAAGACTACACAATAGGAGCAACTATTTTGAGTAATATTTTAAAAATGCTTGCTTGAGAAAGTCCTCTTCACTTGCTTGGGATAGGACAGACTTTTTTTCTTCCAATCATAATGAACTCTATACAGAATAAACTCTACAAGAATAATTTTTTTCAGTTTTTAAGAAGGTGACTTTTGTTCAGTTTTATGGAAAGGTTCTTTAGTTTTTAACGCAGCACACTCTATGACAAAGGTAGCAGGCAGGTGTGATCACTGAGAATTTGCAACATGTCTAGTTTGACTTGTGATGAGCTGTATCAAATACACACTCTATTATAGGCAGTACAAAAACCCAGAAGATCTTATTAACAATCTTTATATTTACCATATATTAAAATAATGTTTTTATATATTAATTTAATAAAACATATTCTAAATTAAATCTCATCTGTTCTGTTTTATATTTTTCACGTAGTGTTAAAATTATCAGATAAAGAATTTAAAATAACTACATGTTAAGGATGCTATCCTTTTTCTGTTAGGAAAAGTAGGCAACATGCAAGGACAGATAGATAATGTAAGTAAAGGGGTGGATACTCTAAAAGAATTTTAAAAAAATAGTGAATACTCATAAAGCAAGCATGAGGTTAAAAAACAAAAGTACTAAAAACTGAAATTGCAATATTTAGTTAAGGGATGCATGAAATAAAAAGATGTAAAATGTGTCATCAAAGTATAAAACAAGGGTGGGGTGATAAAAGATATAGCTTTGGAATGTGTATGAATTTAAATTGCTACCACTTAAAACACACTACTTATTACAAAGGATGCCGTATGTACCACCAAGGAAAAAACCTATAGTAAATATACACAAAAGAAAAAATGGGAAAGGAATTTAAACAAAATAATAAAGAAAACCACCAAAACACAAGGGAAGAGAGAAAAAGAATAAAAGAAAAAAAGAGGAACTAAAAAACCAACCAGAAAACTATTTAAAAAGTGGCAATAAGTGCTTACCTATCAATAATTATTATACTTTATATATAAATGGTCAAAATTCACCAATCTAAAGACATAGTATGCATGGATTTAAAAAAAAAGAAGACCCATATACATGCTACTAACAGGAGACTAGCTTTGGAACAAAAACACACAGGCTGAAAGTAAATGGATGGAAAAATATATTCCTTGCAAAAAATATGAAAAGAAAGCTGTAGTAGCTATATCATAACTGACAAAATAGACTTTGAAAAAAATACTGTAATAAAAGACAAAGGAGAGAATTACATAATGATAAAGGAGTCAATCCAACAGACACCTTTATATTTTTCTTCCTGAATTGATCTATAAGTGTAAATTTCCTTTTATTCATGTAAAATATGATTTTATAAATACTATATATCACTTTTAAAATATAATGAAGAATCAGTCTCAATTTAGGGAATTTATATATACCTGACACCTAATTTTGATCATAGCTATATAGTAACTAGACTTATCATGTTGATCATTTCACAATATATAAAAATATCAAATCACTATATTGTACGTCTGAAACTAATATAATATTGTAAGTCAATTATACATGATAAAAAATCATAAAAAACTACAAAATGCTCATTTCAAACTATAGAATATAGTTGTTTGAGAAATATTCATTTATTTATACCATATAACTGACATATATTGCCAACTAGAAAGAAAAAAATAGAAAGAGGGAAACAGACAGACAAGGAGACAGAGACAGACAGAATCATAGAGAGACAGAGAAATGCAGAGAGCCAGCCAAAAGGGAGGCGATTAGAGAGATTGAGAGAGGAAGAGAGGGGAGGAGTTAGGGAAAGCAAGAAAGTATTAACAACGTATTGTATCTTGGGGAAAAATTTATAATCTAAAATGAAATTAATAGCTACCACTTTAAAATAAACTGTTTTTCTTTATTTCAAAATTATTATTCATCAGTTAACAAGTATTTAATATGTGCCTCTTAATATCGTACATTTGGAAATGTCATCACTTCCCTTCTTGAACCTATTAGTATTCTTGGGGAGTCAGAACAGAAACAGCTACAAATTTTCTTGTGTCAGTTCTGATCTCTGGTCCCTGCAGCTCCCACGTGAGAACTGAGCGGGTGTGCCCTTTCACTAATAATCTGGAGTGTTCACTATAGTTTTCTTAAGACTAAGAAGGCTGAAATTTAATGCCAGACAAATAATAAAGAAAACATGGATTTTTATATGCAGACTGGTCAATATCTGTGTTGGATGCAAATGTATAGTATATATAAGGGTTATTATATGTAACATACACCAAGTATATATAACACTATAATATAAATAAATATATTATGTATATGTGTATATATATCCCACACACTTGGATATAAACCCCAGTGACCAAACTACCCTCACGAAAATGTATTCCTCGTGGAAGGGAATATGAGGGGGATTGAAGGGAGTAATTTAAAATATGCTGTTTTGTTTTTCACTCATCAAGAAAAATAGATTATTTGCAATAATCTTTGGCCCCTTTTGTTAGGCATTTGGGCTCAGAGAAACGCAACAAAGAACAATGAACCAATCTCTGTAGTTTCTAAGATCCAAGTACTTTCAAGTTTGTTTTCATCATTATTACTACTACTACTGATAATATAAATTACAGAAATAAATTATTGAAAATATAGAAAAAGGATGCTATAATTATATGAGTCAAGCTGAATCCAGAGAGGGGTCTATCATTGCATTTGATCAACAGAAAGAAGAGGGTGCGTTTATCAGAGCTACAGATAGATTTTCAAAATAAACTGCAAACCCAGTGGAAAGTGAGAAAAGTTTCAGAGTGATGAAAAGTGAGAAATGGGAAAACAACAATACAGGATGAGATTTAATTTAGATAAATATAAAGTAATACACAGAAGGAATGCTGAAAGAAAGAGACAAGTTGAAGTGTGCTGGTTAGAGAACACCGTTTGGAGATTAACTATATACTGCATGGGAAAGAATTTTGGTACATGACTGTGAAGTAAAATCTAAATGAAATATGAGTTGTAGTATATGAAGGGTATTATTAGCTTTTGATCCATACACCTAGAGTCCATTTTTAGCAAACAATAAAACTTTAAAAACAACAATAATAACTTTAATAACTGAACATTGTTGAACACTAAGTATGTGCTAGACATCATACTAAATTCTTTTCTCGGCATTGAACATTCATATATTGAAGCAAATATTATTACCCTCATTTTACAGATGTGGTATTAGATCTTAGGTTAAATAATTATTCAAGGTTGTACAGTTATAAGCAGGGGAGCAAGGATAATATAAATATTGAAAACTTACCGCATAAAACAAGAGAAAATTAAAGGAAGCATAAAAAACACTGACTAATAATATATAAGAATAAAGATTTCAGTAAAACATGATTTCACAATAATTTCTAACACACATTAAGTATTTACTATGTGCTACACACTGCTTTCCATGCTTTATTAGGTTTTATTCACTTAATCCTCCAAAATCACATGAGTTACAATGATTATTGCATTTTAAAGTTAGGAACACTGGAACAGGGAACAATTGTGTAACTTTCCTAAGGACATATGACTATTAAGTGGCAGACCTGGGGTTGGAATACAGCACTCCCCAGCCCCAGCTCCAGAAATACAGGCTCGTTATCATTATGCTACACTGGTTCTGCTGTAGCAGAGACTAGCTGAGACACCCCCATTATGTTAGCCCTTATTCAGCCCTTATTCTTTCCTCCCATTCAACCGGTCTTGTACAGATGGTTTTCCCTACCTTTCTTTCTTGCATAACTGCACTCTGATAGTGACTGCCCTCTAGCTAAAGTGGTACTATGCACCTGATGTTTACTTCTCCAAGACAACACTCCCGAGCGCTCTTCCTTTGTGAGCATTCTTCATTCCAGAAAGGTCACGGAAAGATAACTTCAAGGACCACCAGAACCTGTTCGGGAACTACCTGAGACCAGCCCTAATGATCTCAGTGCCACCAGGAGGAGAAGAAGAATGCAAGACAACATCAGCCCGGATCCTTATCTACAGCCCTATTTTCCACCTTGAAACTATTTCCCAGGAAAGGGGGCACAGTCATATGATCTGCTGGGTAATATGTGTGTGTTAAGTACATTTTTGAAATGGGCAGAAATAGTCCTGTCCTCACAGAACTTATATTCCAGAAAGTATAAAATAATATTATATCAAGGCCCAAATATTTACACCTTTATTCCTAATTGTATTCTTCCAGTTAGTTTTGAATCAAAATGTAATTACATGATATAAAGTTAAATCCACTATCATATCAAGGGTATTAAAGATGCAATTTTAACTTAAAAAACTTTTCTTCATGTAAATATGTTTTTATGTAAGGAGAAAATATTGTGTTAAAAATGAATATAATCTACATTTCAATTTAGGAACTGAGAGCTTTGAGATACAAATTAAATAGATGTGAATATGATGGAGTTAGATGTAACGTTATACACTATCCTTGTCACATCACATTCTGAGCTCTGAATCTACTTAATTAGATCAATGTTTAACCACCTACCCATCTCGTGTGCATAGTGTCCTAATTCTAAGCTGTTCTTTTGTCCCTTCAAGACACTTTTTCATTCCTCAACCCTGCCATCTCCTTTGAGCTTTACATCTGCTAAGGTTTACATGAAGACTCATTATTTAATCTGCTTGATGAAGGGCTACCTTAAAGTTTTAACTTTTCTGCTTTTGTTTTGTTTTCGTCTTTCTCTCTCTGGCATCTTCATATGGGAGGGCAAGGATGTGCTATAGACACTCACATTCCAAGTGGTGTGACTTATGCCAACTTCCTTAGAGGTTAGAGTTTGTTTCTATTTTATTTATTATTATTATTATGTTTTATTATTTTATTTAATACTTTTCTTTCCATTAAATAAGGAAAATAGAGAAAAACTTATGATAGAGTGTATGTTTTCAAATGTATTTCTAATTTCCCCTTGGAAAAGGAGGTATCTTGTCAAACAAGAAATTTACAAAAGATTAAGTAAAAACTTTAGGCAACACACTAACAGTGGCATTATGAAGACTTAAAAATAGGAGGTACTGAAAGATTGAAAATAGGAAGATCTTTGAATTCCATGCTTTCTAATCTATCCTGTTTGTAAGGCCCTCCGGCATAAAGAAAAATACATTAAATCATTCAGTTCAGTGAAGTGTAGCACTGAAAATGGTAATAGTATGTAGACGCCATCCAGAAATCAAACTGAATTACAGAGTCCAAGAAAAAGTTTCATTATATGAGAGAGTAACTATGGAAATCAATTAATGAAGCAGATAAATCCAGCCCTGGGTCATGTCAATCAGGTAAAAACAGCCTCTCTGTGTGTGTGTGTGTGTGTGTGTGTGTGTGTGTGTGTGTTATTTGAAAATGATCTTCATAAAATAGAAATGATTCCACTAAAAATGTGTAAATACTGGTATTGCAAACAAACACTTTTATGCCATTGCTTTTTTTTGGTTTTCTCCTTTATAAAAGTAAAATCTGCAATAACAAAAAACTATATCACAGAAAATATGAGAAATATAAAATCGAATTAGGAAACAATCTAATACATATCAGAAGAATTTTGGTACCATTTTTCAAGCTGCTTTTCAATGAATGGATGGATGTTTGTGTGTTTCAAGACGTTTATGTTTATTTTCCATCCTTGTAAACAGAAGTACCTCATAAAGTATCACATTGGCACTGACCAATCAGAAGAGGCTGTACAGGAGAGACTAGTAAAACTGTCCATGACAGATGATTATTAGCCCTGGTGGTGATCAGAATTTGCACAAGAACTGATTTCTCATTCAAAATCATCATTTAAAAAATGACTAGATTTTATCATGTGGACTAGATATAATTTAATTAATTATTCTTTTTAGTGTAATAAACACAATACAATAATGTACATGTTCATGATTATATACTTTCCCCCTTATTTTATATTATCTTGTCCTAATTTCAAAAGAGAATTAAAAGGTCAAAATTAAAAATATTTCTTAAAATTCTTGGTACATATTGTTAAGTTGCTTTAGAAAAGAAAAATGAATTGTCCAATTCTTATATGTATGTGTATATATACATATAAATCTGATACTACTTCCACATTTTAATGTTACATATTAAACATATTTAGTATGAAATTTTGTAATATTTGGGGGAAAATAACCAGAAAAAAAGCCCTACATATTGTATAATAAAGGTCTCCCATAATTCTCCTGAAATATTTTTATGTACATATCACATAATTATATACTAAGATCTAAATTTTGATAAATATGTGTGTATGCATTTTTCTGTGTATATATATATATAAAACATTATTATATAAACATATGCATATATATGGTAACATAAGACGTACAAGTGTGATGTTGTATCTGTAGAATTGTATCCTTTTTCTCACTTATATGTTAGGCATATTTTTATATCATTACCCATATTTATTATTTTTAGTAATTACACTGTTTTACATTATGTAGATGTAAAATATTTATAATTTATTTAATCAGTCTCATCGTTTTGGTATCATGGTCATTCCGATCTCCATTACTATTTATTCTAAATAAATCATATCTCGTATACACTACACACTCTTTTTTAACAAACTGTTTATTTTTAGAATAAATCCTTAGAATAAGTGAAACAAATTTTGTTAACAAATTTAAATTTTTCATTCATATTTGATATTTGAGCTGTCAAAATGCTTACCAATTTTCAATCTAATAATTTGGACTGATAATGTATGTTGCTCTGGCCCCTGCCAACATTATGTATTATCACTAAACAGCACACATACACACACAAAAAAAGACACACTCTGGCAATTAAAGAAGTAAAAATGTGTGCCTCAATTTAATTTGCTTTTTCATAATTATTTATAACAATAAAATATTTGAAGCAAACTAAAAGTATAACGACGTGCTAATGGTGAAATAAATGTATACTAAATTCATCATGATTTCGTACAATGTTTAACATTTATTTATCTGCCATACATGTCACAAATACTTTTTATGGCAGTTTATGCTATGGAGTCATATTTAATTATGTGCAGTTCAATTTAACAAATATGCTTCAGTATTTATTCCATTAGTGTTCTTACACAAAGCTTTCCAGAACCTGTGATTAAAATGTATTTATTATTTTCTATTAGTTCACTTATTTATTTTTATCATTCGGAGCCATTTTACATTAACCTTCCCCTAAGATATGAGTTAAGATTGTAAGAATGCATACTATTTTCAAATAGTTAACCACTGAAACTTTCATATCACTTTGAATAGTGTAAACACAAAAGATTTTATTCTTTCTCAGGTACTGGGGAGAAGTCTAGAATTGGTGGCTTGAAAATATCACTAGAAAGCTAGGATTCTTCTCTCTTCTTCACTCCTTCTGTTTTCCATCCTCAAAGCTACCTCTTGATCCAAAATAACTATTACACAGTCTTAACATTCTACACAAACTGAAAGGAAGAAAGTAGAATGAGAGAAATGAGCCTTTCTGGAAATTCCGTACCCAGTTTTAACCTTATTTTTGAAAAGTAGTCATATTTGGATTGATATTGGAATGCATTAAATTCATTAATTAAACCCTTCCTTATAATAATACTTTTTTTTGGCATAACAAACTATCTTAAAGCTTAGTGACTTAAAAGAAAAACATTGTGTTCACTCATGATTCTGTAGGTCAGTATTTCAGCCTCAACTCAACCACTTAATTATTCTTTTCCACGCCATTCACTTTGTTGCATTCTGCTGTTCAGTGTGCTAGACTAGAAGGTTCCAAGAGTCTCTGCTCACATGTCAATGGGGCATGTGCATCAGTGCTCTTCCACAGGACCATTCTCTCACCACCTTGGCCTTTGGCTTCCTTACAGAACAGTAATCAATGAGTATTTGGACTTCTTACACGTCACACAGCTTGCCATTTTTATTTCGCCACATCTTTCAAAAATGTTATGACCTCCCATTTATAGACAAATTCTTATGTACTTAAAATTCTAAAGGGTTTTTCCTCTTGCATCTGATGCATTTTTATGGGTAAGTTAGTAATACAGTTGATACAGTGGATGTCATCTTTCACTGTATTTTCTAGATGTTTATTGATGGAATCAGGAGTAGTCCTGCTTGAGTATTCCTCCTGAATCCAAAAGATTTCTCAATTATAGTGCTTTTTAATTGAGATCTTTAGGTTTCCTAGATATACAATTAAATCATTTGCAAATAATAATCGACTTTTTCTATCCTTGTCTCTTACTGATTTTATTAGCCCTATTACGGTTAGTTAATTTCAAAATAAACAAACTACTTGAAGTCATGAACAACTTAATTTCATGCAGCACTGGATTTTGTTGGGAAGGATTTACGTCACTATACACGGCTATATATATATATATATATATATATATATATTCTGTACATATTATTTCCTTTTAAGTATTTTATAAGTTAAGACTACACAATAGGAGCAACTATTTTGAGTAATATTTTAAAAATGCTTGCTTGAGAAAGTCCTCTTCACTTGCTTGGGATAGGACAGACTTTTTTTCTTCCAATCATAATGAACTCTATACAGAATAAACTCTACAAGAATAATTTTTTTTCAGTTTTTAAGAAGGTGACTTTTGTTCAGTTTTATGGAAAGGTTCTTTAGTTTTTAATGCAGCACACTCTATGACAAAGGTAGCAGGCAGGTGTGATCACTGAGAATTTGCAACATGTCTAGTTTGACTTGTGATGAGCTGTATCAAATACACACTCTATTATAGGCAGTACAAAAACCCAGAAGATCTTATTAACAATCTTTATATTTACCATATATTAAAATAATGTTTTTATATATTAATTTAATAAAACATATTCTAAATTAAATCTCATCTGTTCTGTTTTATATTTTTCATGTAGCTACTAGAAAATCTAAAATTACACATGTGCTTGGCATTAGAGTTCTATTCAACAGGACAATTCTAGAAGGCTTATTTTTTAAACTGAGATAATATTCATACAACATACAATTAAACATTTTAAAGTATACAATTCAATGCATTTAGTGCATTCATGATGTTGTGCAACTACCATGTCTCTGTTGTTCCAAATTTTTTTATCTCCCCAGAACACTCCGTATCTTATTCCTCCTTTCCCTCATTCTCTGGCAACCACTAATCTGCTTTCTGTGTCTACAAATTTGGGTGTTTCATATAAAAAGAGTCATTTAATATGTGATCTTTTTGTCTAGCTTATTTCAGTTATCATTGTGTTTTTGAGATTCATCCAGATTGTAAAATGTATCAGTATTTCATTTATTTTTAAGGTTGAAAAAATTCTATTGCATGGATATACAATTCTTTTATCCATTCACTCATAGTTCAACATTTGGTTTGTTTCCACCTTTTGGCTATTGTGAATAGTGTTGCTACCAATGTCCATGAACAAGATTTGTTTGAGTACCTATTTTCAGTTCTTTGGAGTGTCTACCTAGGAGTGAAATTAATGGGTCATGTGATAATTCCAGGCTTAACTTTTTGAGGATCCACCAAACTCTATTCTGCAGTGGCTGCACCATTTTACATTTTTACAATGTATCAGGATTCCTATTTCTCTACATCTTCTCCAACACCTTTCTGGTTTTTGACTATAACCATCATAGTATGAAGTGTTACATCACTGTGGTTTTGAATTGCACTTCCTTAACGACACCTGATGCTGCAGATATTTTGATATGCTGTTGGCCATCTTCATATGTTCTTTGAGTAAATGTCTATTCAAGTACTTTGCCCAGTTTTAATAGTTTTTTTTTTGTCTTTCTGTTGTTGAGTCATGAGTTATTTATATATTCCAGATGCAAAACTTGTACCAGATTCATCATTTGAAAAATTTTTCTCACTTTCTATAGATTATCTTTTTACCTTCTTAATAATGTTGTTTGATGAATAAAAGTTTTTAATTTTTAAAGACATCTATTTTTTTCTGTTTTGCTCACGGTTCTGTGTGTGTGTGTGTGTGTGTGTGTGTGTGTGTGTGTGTGTGTGAAATGAAAGAATACACTGTGAAATTCAATGCCATGAAGATTTCCCCTTATGTTTTTTTCTAATAGTTTTAGAGCTCTAGATCTTATGTTTAGCCCATTGACCCATTTTGAGTCAATATTTATGTATAGAATGAGGTACACTGTCCAACTTCATTCTTTCACATGTGCCTATCCAGTGGTCCCCGCACCATTTGTTGGCATGATTCTTTCCCCCATTGAATGGTCTTGGCACACTTGTCCAAAATGAATTGGTCATAGAGGTTTGGGTTTATTTCAAGACTTTTAATTTTAATGTGTTGGTCCATATATTTATCCTTATGCCAATACCACACTATTTTGATTCATGAAACTTTTGAAACTGAGAAGTGTGAGTCTTCTAAAGACTCACACTGTTTTTCTTTCTCAACACTGTTTTTGCTATTGGGGGAATTTTGACAGTTCTATTTCTGAAAAATAAAAAAAAAAGGGCACTGGTATTATGATAGGAATTGCAATCCAAGAATAAGAGATGTCTTTTCATTTACTAAAGTCTTTAATTTCTTTTGGCATTGTTCTATAGTTTTCAATGCACAAGTGTTTCAGATCTTTGGTTAAATTTATTTCCTAGATATTTTATTCTTTTAGATGATATCATAAATGGAATTATATTCTTAATTTACTGCTTGGATTGTTCACTGATGGGGCAGAGGAACACATCTAATTTCTGTGTATTGATCTTTTAACACGCAATTTTGCTGAATTTGTTCATTAGCTCTAGTAATTTTTTGTGATTCCTTAAAACTTTTTCTAGATAAGATCATAGTATCTCAAAGTATCAGTGGTAAGGTAACAATGGGCATTTTTGTCTTGTTCGTGAGCTTAGGGGGAAAGCTTTCAATTTTCACCATTGAATATGATTGTAGCTATGTGATTTTCTTAAATGCTCTTTATCACGTAAAGGAAGTTCCATCGATTCCTAGTTTGGTGAGTATTTTTATCATGAAAGAATGTTGAATTTTATCAAATGCTTTGTCCACATTTGTTGAGATGTGGAGATTTTTTTTTTTTATTTCTTTCATTCTGTTAATGTGGTGTTTACATTGATTGATTTTCTTATGTTGAATCACCTGTTTGGGGCTGAATTATGTCTCCTCTAAGTTTATATCTAGAAGACTTTACCCCCAGTATCTCCGAATGGGACTGTATTTGGAGATAGAGCCTTTAAAGAGGTAATTAAGTTAAAATGAGGCCTTTAGGGTGTACTCCAATACGATCTGACTGCTGTCCCTATAAGAAAAGGAAATTAGGGTACACAGAGAGACACCAGGTATGCACCTGCACAGAGGAAAAAACACATCAAAAAACCTGTAAGAATAGCAAAAGCCCAAGAAG
The DNA here is from genome assembly GCF_002837175.3 of Physeter macrocephalus. Taxonomy (NCBI): domain Eukaryota; kingdom Metazoa; phylum Chordata; class Mammalia; order Artiodactyla; family Physeteridae; genus Physeter; species Physeter macrocephalus. The sequence goes on from NC_041220.1 coordinate 5,330,588, forward strand.
AAAGGCCTCAGAGGAAACCAGATTTGCTGGCACTTTGACCTTGGACTTCCTGCCTCCAGAACTGTGAAAATATGAATTTGTTAAGTAACCAGTCTGTGATATTTCATTATGGTAGCTCTAGCAAGTGAATATAGTACCCTTGCATTCCTGAGATAAATCTCATTTGTCATGGTGTATAATTATTTTAATATGTTGGATCTGGTTTGCTGGTTTTTTACTGAGAGTTTTCCTGTCAATATTCATAAAGGACTTTGGTCTATAGCTGTCTTTCCTCTTGACATTTTTATCTGGCTTCGTCATCAGATAATGCTGTCCTGATAGAACCTGTAAGGACGTGTTCCTCCTCTTACATTTTTGGTAAGTGTAGGATTGGTGATAATTCTCCTTTTAATGTTTTGTAAAATTCACCAGTAAACACATCTGTTCTTGGAATTTCTTTGTTGGGGGTTTATGATTATGGATCCAATAACTTTTCTTATTATATGTCTGTTGGGATTTCCCATTTCTTCTTGGACTAATTTTAGTAATATGTGTATTTCTAGAAATGTGTCCATTTCACTTAAATTATCTATTTTGTTGGCAAGCAAAGGCAGGACTTTGGTCTATAGCTGTCTTTCCTCTTGACATTTTTATCTGGCTTCATCATCAGATAATGCTGTCCTGATAAAACCTGTAAGGACGTGTTCCTCCTCTTACATTTTTGGTAAGTGTTTGAGTAGGATTGGTGATAATTCTCCTTTTAATGTTTTGTAAAATTCACCGGTAAACACATCTGTTCTTGGAATTTCTTTGTTGGGGGTTTATGATTATGGATCCAATAACTTTTCTTATTATATGTCTGTTGGGATTTCCCATTTCTTCTTGGACTAATTTTAGTAATATGTGTATTTCTAGAAATGTGTCCATTTCATTTAAATTATCTACTTTGTTGGCAAGCAAGGGCTCCTAATATTCTACAGTAGTATTTTTCATCCATGTAAAGTTTGTAGTAATGTCTCTATTTTCATTTCTTATTTTAGTTTGCACATTTTCTCATCTTTTCTTAGTTAATCTAAATAAAACTTTGTTAAATTTACTGATCTTTTCAAAGAACCAACTGTTGGTTTCATTAATTCTCTCTATTGTTTTGCTATTCTCTATTTCATTCATCTCTTCAATCTTTATTACTGTCTTCCTTCTCTTGTTTTAGGTATAGTTTGCTCATCTGTCCCTACTTTCTTATGGTGTACAGTTAAGTTATTAATTAGAGATCTTTCTCCTTTTTAAATGTAGATATTTAGAACTATAAATTTCCCACTGAGTGCTTTTTCTTACTACATACTACAGCTTTTGGTATGTTGTGTGTTTGCTTTCAGGAATCTCAAAATATTTTCTCATTCTCTAGTGATTTCTTCTTTAAACTATTTGTTGTTTCAGAGTGTATTTTAAATTTTATAATGTATTTGTGAATTTAGTTTTCCTTCTTTTATTGATTTCTAGCTTTATTCCATTGAGATATGAAGTCTTCAACTAATATACTGTTTCCAACTGTATTATTGTAGTTTCCAACAATACTGTAGACATCTGTTGCATAACTATTTCTTTCTTCAATTCTGTCAGTATTTGCTTCATATATTTTGAGGTTTATTGTGTATATATATATATATTTATAATTGTTATTTCTTCTTGATGAATTGACACATTAGTATATAATGTCCTTCCTTATCTCTCATGACACGCTTTAACATAAAGTCTATTTTGTCTAATATTAGTATAGTCTTTCAGTTCTCTTTTGGTTACTACTTACAGGAAACATTTTTTTCCATTCTTTAACTTTCAGCCTATTTGTTATTGAATTTACAGTGAGTCTCTTGTAAACAACACAGAGTTGATTATGTTTTTTTAATCCATTCTGTCAATCATCTCTGCCTTTGAGAGTTTAGTCCACTTTCATTTAAAGTAATTACTGATAAGGAAGGACTGCTTCTAAAGTACTAATTGCTTTCTGTATTTCTTATACCATTTTTATTCTTCATTTCTTCCATTACTGTCTTTCTTGTTTTTAGTTCAGTTTTTGCTGTGAATTATTTTGACCCCTGCTCATTTTCTTTGTTGTGTTTTCTAAAATATATTCTGTTAATGGTTACGTTGGTGATTAGAAAGAATATCTTACATTTATAACAATAAATTTGAATTGATACCAACTTAGTTTCAATATCATAAATTAACTCTATTCCTATCCAAGTCTTTCCCCCCACCCTTTTATGCTTTTATTGTCACAAATCGCATATTTACACATTCTCTATCTCGTAACATAGATTTACACTTATTATTTCATGCGTTTGTCTTTTAAATAATTTAGGAAACTAAAAGAATAGACATCAAAAATAAAATAATTCTACTTTTTATATTTATTTATGAATAATTAAATATTTATTTATCTTTCCCAGTGACCTTTGTCTATTTGCATGGCTACAGTGTCCTTCTGTTCAGGCTGAAGGAGTCCCTTTATCATTTATTGTGGAGCAGATGCCAAATGGCCACAGCTTTTATTTATCTGGGAGTGTCTTAATTTTTCCCTCATTTTTGAATGATAGCTTTGCCTCTTATAGAATTCTTATTTTACAGGGTTTCTTTTCTTGAGCACTTAGCTGTATCATCCTACTGTCACCATACTTTCTGATGAGGAATCAGCTGATGAGAAACCTCTGTACATGATGAGTAACTTCTTTTTTTGCACTTTTTAAAGATTCTCTCTCTCTCTCTGTCTTTCAAAGGTTTAATTATAATGTGTTTTGGTGTAGATCTCTTTGTTGTACCTTGCTTGGAGTTCATTCAGCTTCTTGAATATGCAAATTCATATATTTCTTCAAATTTGGGAAGTTTTCAGACATTATTTCTTTCAATATATTCCTATCCAAGTCTTTCCCCCCACCCTTTTATGCTTTTATTGTCACAAATCGCATATTTACACATTCTCTATCTCGTAACATAGATTTACACTTATTATTTCATGCGTTTGTCTTTTAAATAATTTAGGAAACTAAAAGAATAGACATCAAAAATAAAATAATTCTACTTTTTATATTTATTTATGAATAAATAAATATTTATTTATCTTTCCCAGTGACCTTTGTCTATTTGCATGGCTACAGTGTCCTTCTGTTCAGGCTGAAGGAGTCCCTTTATCATTTATTGTGGAGCAGATGCCAAATGGCCACAGCTTTTATTTATCTGGGAGTGTCTTAATTTTTCCCTCATTTTTGAATGATAGCTTTGCCTCTTATAGAATTCTTATTTTACAGGGTTTCTTTTCTTGAGCACTTAGCTGTATCATCCTACTGTCACCATACTTTCTGATGAGGAATCAGCTGATGAGAAACCTCTGTACATGATGAGTACTTCTTTTTTTGCACTTTTTAAAGATTTTCTCTCTCTCTGTCTTTCAAAGGTTTAATTATAATGTGTTTTGGTGTAGATCTCTTTGTTGTACCTTGCTTGGAGTTCATTCAGCTTCTTGGATATGCAAATTCATATATTTCTTCAAATTTGGGAAGTTTTCAGACATTATTTCTTTAAATATATTTTCTGCTCCTTTTCTCTTTCTCTTCTCTTTCTGCAATTCCCATAATTCCTATTTTGGTATGTTTCTTGGTGCCATAGGCTCTGTTCATTTGTCTTCATTCTTTTAAAAACTCTTTTTCCTCCAAAGACCAATTTCAATTGCCCTTTCTTCAAATTTGCTGTTTTTGCTTTTTTCAGGTTTTTTTTGTTTTCTTTTTTGTTTTTTTCCCTGCTTGCTAAAATCTGCTGTTGGACCCCTCTGCCCTCTGGTGATTCAATATCAAATTATGGACACTTTTGCTTTCAGTTACTTTACTTTTTAGCCACAGAAGTTCTATTTGTAATTGTATTTTATAATTTACATGTCTTACTGATATCCTCTGCTTATTCTTACATCATTCTCCTGATATCCATTGTTTTTTTATCCATGGTTTCTTTCAGTCCTTTGAGCATATTTAACACAGTTAATTTAAAGTCTTCATCTAATGAACCTAATATCTGGGCTTCCCAAGAGATGTTTTCTGATATTTTTGTTTCTTCCTATGAAGAGGTCCTATTTTCAGGTTTATTTGGATGCTTTAAAATTTTTTGTTGAGAATTGGACATTTTTAATATTGTAATGGACTGACTCTGGAAATCAAATTATCCTCCCCCCCCAGAGATTACTGATGTTACTTGTTGAGGGCTGCAAGTTGTTCATTTGTTTAGTGACTTTTGTAAGCTTTTTTACTTTTATTTTTGCAAAGACTGTATTCCTTGTCATGTATGATCACTGAAATCTTTGTTCTGTTATCTCTACAGTCATCTAATGACCTTACAGTGATTTCCTTAAATGCCTGGGCCCAATATAAAATGAAAAAAACTATTTTTTTCTTTAAATTATTTTTTTACAATGCTACCTGGGAAGCCATTTGAGCCAAACGCTGCACCAATTCCACAGCAAACCAACAGACCAATTAACATGCAATGCTGACCTCTATAGGATAAAGTCCATATTGTCCAACCAGGCACCAACAAGCCACATCAGGAATGTATGCAACCATCCCCAGAGTTGGCTGCATGAAGCTCGGGAATAGGGATGGTAGCTGTTATATGAAATGCTAAAATTCCTCAAATTTTACCAACCATGCCTGGGCCCAATATAAAATGAAAAAAACTATTTTTTTCTTTAAATTATTTTTTTACAATGCTACCTGGGAAGGCATTTGAGCCAAACGTTGCACCAATTCCACAGCAAATCAACAGACAAATTAACATGCAATGCTGACCTCTATAGGATAAAGTCCATATTGTCCAACCAGGCACCAACAAGCCACATCAGGAATGTATGCAACCATCCCCAGAGTTGGCTGCATGAAGCTCGGGAATAGGCATGGTAGCTGTTATATGAAATGCTAAAATTCCTCAAATTTTACCAGCCTCTTTATTCCTCAAGAACTCTCCTGGGCACTACAATTGTTCCACTAGAATCCAGAGTCCTGATAGTTGACTTTGACAATTCTTATTGAGCTATTAGCCCAATAGTTGTTTCAGTGAAGGGGCCATTTCCTGGAGTTTCCTGCTCTACCATCTTCCATGACATTCTGGAGGGTGATTTGGAACCAGTATTGAAAAACAATGGTCAATAAGAAGGTCTAAAAATTGAAGTTCACAGAAGTAATAAAATTTGGAGGAGAGTGAGGCGTAAGAGAGAGAGAACTGAAGAAGAAAAGTAATTTGATGAAACAGTTTAAAGCTCCAAAGAGCAAGAAAGAAATATGAAAAGCATGAGGAACAGTAAAATAAACAGGAAACTTGATTTTAAATTTTGTGCCTGTCCTTAACTAGCTGACTAATTTCAATACATCACATACTATCTAAAATCCTTGTTTCTTTATTTTCAGAATAAAGGAGTTATAATTTCTATTTTTCTTTTCACCCATATAATTTTGAAATTTAAATGTGCAAAAAACAAAAGTGTTAAATGTTTTTAAGTTTTTATTTAAAATCATGCCTATAATGTATATATAAAAAAGAAAATATTCTATATAATTAGCTTATAGAAAGATTTTCACTCTTATGCAATATTAAACATTTGTTGAACATTTAATATGCACTATTTAGTGCTAGTCATAAGAAAGGATAAAATTTTCAGCTCAAAAACAAGACCAAAGCAGTCTGCTTTCTTTCTCTCCCTAACCTTCACCCCTTGGGTTTTCTAGGAGATGTGCACTGTGTTTCCCAAGTAACAGTCTGTTTTCCGTGGTAACTTGGAATCTCCTGTAAGAGTTGCAGGATATTTTATTATTTTATTTCATAGAAAAATAATCTACAAGAAACTCATTGGTAAACTCACATTTAATATATACAAAATGAACATAACTTTGTCCATTTCTTTTGTGGTACATAAAATGCTGAATTTCTGTAGAATACAATTTTATAAATTTATGTTAATTTGTACATTTATATGCCCATATTTTTATAATGCATGTAACATGCTGCTAATTATGACATGATTAAAAGAGAAAGATTTGTACTTAAAATGTGTGTTTCAGTTACATATTCAATTACAAATTCTATTAACAATGTTGCAATTTGGAGCTTCTTATCTCTTTTTAAGTTCTAGTTCACTGTTTCCTCAAAAATAATGGTAAAATTATAAACTAATAAACTTTATGGAGGCATATTCTTTCTATCTGAAACTGAGACTGAATTAAGCTTGTGTTCATTTGCTTTGCCACTATAGAATGTAATTTAAAAGCAGTTACATTTTAAAACCACAAAAAGCATCCTTTAATCTATAGACTATGCATCAAGTTTAATGAGTATTTCATCATATGCTTATATGCACATTTTGATGCATCAAAGCATCCAAAAAGAAAAAAATAATATGTACTATGTTGAGATAATATTTGTTATCAATGAGTTTAATTTCTGTTCATATGGGTGATGAAGATTCCAAGACACTTAAAATTCACTGAAATTAATATTTTGCATTTTCTTAAATGTTGTCATAAATGTCATTCTCACTTAGAAAAAATATTAAATATATATTAAAACATTTTCCCAAAGTAACTTTCACAAGTAAAACTGAAGCTATTGTTTTTTCCCCTAAGAAAACCCAGAAATATTTTAATATCTGATTACAAGAATTGAGAAGAAACCAGCAAATTATAGATTTATTATCTACCATAAAATTGGGACAAGTTTTAGGCAAAACAAGGTGTGACTTTTACAAACAATATCACTGTGTTTTTGTAATGACCATTCATACTCACAAATGGTAATGTTCTAAGAAATTCTCCGTATTTTCTTTCTTATTCAAAATATAAATATTTTACTATAAATGCATGTAGTTAAGGAGCAACTGATTTGACTTAAATAGTTGTTAAGTGATTCATTCAAACATGATATTCAAACTATGTTTGAACTGTGTATGGAATAACAAACTGTCATGAAACAGTTCAAAAATGGTTTCATTTATGTTTTGATGTTAGTATAAGAAGTAGTGGTAGTGGTGTTTTAACAGGGAAGAGCTAAATCGGACTCCATGTTGGATCTGTTTCTTTTACTTTAACCTTTGCTTTCCGCTGCTTTAGTTCACTAAAAGGGTACTGTCTATACATACTGGCCTACCTCGGGGAACCCTGCCCCTCAGCCTGAATGTTAAACCGAAGTGCCTTTGTTCCGGGAAGCATCCGGACCCTGTCCGCCTGTGGACGGCTGCAGGAAAGAAGAAATTAACACATCTCCTCCCTGAAGCTGGCGATTCCAGGGGATATCTGCAAAACTTATGGCCTTTTTACTTCATCTCCTCCCCCTCTCTGTGCTGTAAAAGAAACTGGCATCCAAACCCCGATAAGATGGTTATCTTTCCGCTGCTTTTGTTCACTAAAAGGGTACTGTCTATACATAATGGCCTACCTCGGGGAACCCTGCCCCTCAGCCTGAATGTTAAACCGAAGTGCCTTTGTTCCGGGAAGCATCCGGACCCTGTCCGCCTGTGGACGGCTGCAGGAAAGAAGAAATTAACACATCTCCTCCCTGAAGCTGGCGATTCCAGGGGATATCTGCAAAACTTATGGCCTTTTTACTTCATCTCCTCCCCCTCTCTGTGCTGTAAAAGAAACTGGCATCCAAACCCCGATAAGATGGTTATTTTGAGACTTTAGTCTGCCATCTTCTCGGTCTGCTGGCTTTCCGGATAAAGTCGTCTTCCTTGCGTCAGCACCTCATCTCCTATTTATTGGCCTGTCGTGCGGCGAGCAGAGCGAGCTTGGACTCAAAGTGCCTTTGTTCCGGGAAGCATCCGGACCCTGTCCGCCTGTGGACGGCTGCACCTCATCTCCCGAGCTTGGACTCGGTAACAGTGTGTGATTAGATTGATGCTATACACGCATCACCTACATACAAATATGTTAATGCACTTAATTACATTGATATACTATTTAAAAGATATTATGTGGGTTATTTATATCATAGTATATTATGTAATGTGCTTCCTTAGTACATATTTAAATATGGTTCCAAGTAGGCACAAATATGTTCTGACATTGGTGGTACTTGTGAAGTCTTGAAAAACTGACCACGACATTCTCCTACTTAAATCATTAATAATATCCTTCGATTTACAATATTAAATCTAAGCTAGTCTATGGCTTTGGAATTAATTCTTTTATGACGCTCAAAGTGCAAGTAAAACCACATTAAACTTTAAAAATCTTTTCAGATCAGATGAAAGTTTAGTGTGCCTGCATCTGATGGGAAGGACGAGAGGAACATTACACAGTGATGTCATGAAGCCTGGTCGTGGGGTCCTTTAGGAGGGTCCCATGGACACAGGGATTGTTTAATGGCCATTTATCTGCAAGCAGCCATATACTTATCCCCCTCAAAGAAGTGCCCACTCCAGGGCATGTCTTTAGAGAGAACTCACAATTTTCTACCTTCTGCCCTTTATTTCTTGTGACATCCTAGAAGGAGAGAATAAAATCAACCCTGCTAAATATCAGACTACATAACATCCATGGATGTGACTCACCCCAAAGATAACAAACAAACACTTTTCCCCAGGCCACCTGTTGGATGCTGACACAACCACTTTCTACTGAGTGATTTCTCCTATCACATCACTGATGTCTCTAGAGACACTTTGCTCCTCTGGCTTCCACTGAAAAGATTATCAACTCAACTGATTGCTAAGCCTCCCTTGCTTTATGACAGTAACAAATGCAACATTGAACTTCCTCTAGTCCTTCATCAGAAAAACGACTGATACATAGTTGTTGTGGAACGAATTGCGTACTCACTGCATATGTTGAAGCCCTAAACCCCAGGACCTCAAAATGTAAGCTGATTTGGAGATAGGGCTTTTAAAGGGGGTAAATATGGTGAAATGAGGCCATTAAGGAGGGGCCCTGATCCAAGAGAACTTGGTGTCCTTCCACAAAGAGACACCAGGGATGAATGTAAACAGAGTGACAACCGTGTGAGGACACGGTGAGAGGGAGCCATCCGAAGACGAGGAAGGAGACCCAGGAGAAACCATCCAGGCCTGCACCTTGATCTTGGATTTCTAGCCTCTGGCACTGTGAGAAAATACATTTCTATTGTTTAAGCCTCCAGGCTGTCTATTTTGTCATGGTATTCTGACTTTCCTATGCTCTCCCTGTTGCAACAGGTTAATAAACCTAAATTTGTTTGACTTCAGGTTTGTTCCTGGTGGTCTCTATCTGACGGACTTATCCTTCATTTCCTGAGGGTCAAAACCGTCCCTGAGCTCAGGTAACACTGCTTGAAGCAAAAAGCCATATTCTATGGCACCTGTGGAAACTTAACTGCCAACATCTATAAAAAACATAAGGTAAATACAGTAGTTTAAGAAGAGAGAATGTATTAGCTTATAGTAAGTGTAAAGAACTCACAATAAGCAGCTGTGTGGAAGTAGATGATAATTATTTAATTTATACATAGAAAATATATGATCATTATTATTTTTCATCATTTGTTATTTAATAAAATTATCTTACTTTAGGAACAAAATAATTTATCATCATTTAATAGTTTTTTATTGAGAATGGAGTTTATATCTAAATATGTTATTGACTTATTCCAGCTTGCAGACATAATTAGTACTAGAAAAATATTAGAAACTAAATGTCCAGTTGTCAGTCTAATGCTTTTTCCACTAAAATACCTCTTACTGGCAGCTCTCACCTTTTGAGATGGATTGCATTCTGTCTACGAAATGTGTATCTCTCTAAATAAAGCCACTTCTTACATATCAAAAAATAAAATAAAATACCTCTTACTGTAAAAAAGAGAAGAAAATTATAGGAGATATTACAGGGTATTTGCTAATACTGAGGTGTCTTTTCTGCTTTTATTTTTCTGACTGTATTAACCATTTAAAATAATATTTTTGTAGATTAAGTATGGTTTATAAATATTTCCACTGTTTTAACAAAAGTGATTTTTAAAGTTAAAATGAGAAAATGTATATCTAATGAATTTTTGGAACATCACAATTATCACTACCTAAAAGAGATAAACCTGGATGAACTAGCTTATTTAAATTAATAAACTACTATCATCAAGAGCAGTCCAAATCCTAGATTCTGAACGGGGTTCTCAAAATTAGTCTTTGCAAATTGAAATCATCTCATTGCCAACATCACCCAGCTATTAGGACAATCTTTCACTGAAAAGAGATATGAGATAATAGTAAAAAATTTGCACACACAGTTATTGATCATCGATTCTTAAATTAACATTACTTTTATACAGATTGTAATTAGTGCTATAATATAAATTATCTTACTGTATACCTATTCTAATGTATTTAATTAAGCAAAAAAATCATCTCAGCAAAAACTTAATTTATGTTTCTTTCTATAAATTAATTTGTTCAGAGAGAAATACCTTTCTAGAAAAATTGATTAGAGTTACTACTACTAATAAATAATAATAATAGTAAATTGATTATAATTAGCTAATAATAGTTACCCGTACTTTTCCCTTCTTTAGCAAGAAATTTAATTTTCACAAGTCAGAACAACATAGTACTGAAATGAATTTTAAATCTGGTTTCCTGGCCAAATTACTATTATAGAAACATGACACGCATTATTAAGAAATGATGTTTATATGGTTAATGACAGTTATTTTGTTAACAAACGTAAAAATTATTATGATACATTTATTAGAAGATATAAAGATGTATGAGTTGGAAAGGAGAGAATATGATCAAAGTTTAAAATTTTATGTCATTATTATACTACAAATGTCTCAATAGGATAAAAAATTTTAAAGAATAAAGATTGAAGTATGTACTACGTATAATATTTCTATATAAATTAACATAGATTATTAATGAAAATGAAACCATTTAATATTTCTATTCCAAAATTTACTTCAAAGTTTCCTCACAAGATGTTGTCATTTCAATATCATTCTGCCAAATATAGTGATATATGAAAACATTTAATTTGCTAACACATTTTGTTCTCCTGAGTTTATAAATTTAATTTTATAACATAATGGAAAACAACCATTACTAATCATCATTTAATGGTGAAGTAAAATAAGAGAATATGTTCCACAGCACAAAGGAAGTAGATAAAAAATCTTTGACAAAATTTGCTCTCTAGACAATGCCTTTTTTCATTGATACTTGGCATCTAAACCCAATAACATTGAAACAGAAAAATATAAAAAGAGGAACAAGCATCAGGAACTAGTAGATATTTATTTCCTCCACCAAAACATCTTCTAAGTTTAGTAAAGGTACGGTTTATCAGTTGTAGAACTCTAATACCTGCCCACAAAATTCCAGATTATAGAAAGTTCAAGTGAGCACATCTTACTGCCATGTAAAGGTAGGTAAGACATTTCCTCTCTCCATTAAAACTTCAGCCCAGAAATTACCCAGGTCCTCTTCCCAAATTCAGAGGCAAAGAAAAGACTGTAAATTTTGTCTCACCTGTAACGTGTCTAGATTTCTTCTCTATTACATTTTTTTCACCTTTGTCTACTTCAGAAAACTGCAGACCCTCAAAGCTTAAGCTTATATAGAATAATCTTCTGCACCGTATTTCTTCTTTTACTTTGAATTTACCTAAAATAAGAGGTTCTTGTTTGATAGTCTACGTTTGCACTCAATGTTTTATAAAATAACACTGCTCCATCCTTAATGCAGAGTTGTACTTCAGTTTATTAAAAAGCATTAACCAATAAAACAATGAAAATATGAAACCCACAGAAGTGTTGAGTCTTGAGTCAGAAGTAAAACTCTTTTATCACTGATGTTCCCTTAAAGCACTTTTATACCATATGCATCATTTAGAGACTAAGATTTTCCAATCTCTACTTACACCAAATAAAGTCATTATGTAAATTATTTTTTTAAATTTTCCAAATAAAAAATACCATCATTTTATGTTTGTTTTCTTTCTGTGGCTATGACTTTGTTGTCTAACTTCTTCCCCCATTTCTAATAATTACGTATTTTTTAGCAACTGGAGAAAGGGAGATGAATTGTAAAATAGAAAGAAAAAACAGTTCATCTTATTATTTGCCTACCAGGCACGCTGATTGGAGATCTATGGAAATATATATTAGGAATACTTCTTCTAAATATATTTTTTCATATGTTGAATTTACATAAAAATGTGTACAATATTTTACATAATATTTTTGAAATGTCAAATGTAAGATAATGTTAATAATTTGCTTTTTCTTAGTGCAGTTTATCATAAGTGCTGTAGTCTCATTTAAATCTAAAAAATCCAGTATACATTATTTATCTTCTAATGTGTCACAAAAATTTGCCACTGTTTTGCCTCCAACATATCTTTTGCTGTGTTTCATAACATAGCTTGAACAATTTCAGTGGCCTGAAGCAACTTTTATTATTTTACATATACCCATTTAATTTTTAACAGATTTCAGTAAAACTTTAAAAAATCCAATTTGATACACAATTCCAAAAACATGGGTGAATTAATATAAATTTGAAGAACACATACTATTTTTAGTATAATCTAATTGCATCATCAACAGAATTATTTAAACTATATTAGCTTCTATTTATTTAAAAGTCTTCTCGGAATATGTGTTCAGAAAAAATAAGAAACCAATAAGAGATACAGTAAATTCTTAAATATATATGCTATAAATGATGATAATATTGAATCAGAAAGTAAAAATTGATTATATTTTATTGATATATTCTTGAGCTTTTAGAGTGGAACATGAAATAGAAAACAACATTAAGTTTTTTAAAGGGATTAATAGTGACAGAGTAGAGATCATTTCCTTATTATTTATTTCAAAAATTTTTATGTCATATATTTTTTAGAATATATGAATAAATGATAATTATTTGGTTATTTTAAGAACATTAGCATACCAGTATATTTAACGAGCAAACCTAGCTCAAAATGGCTTGGACAAAATTGGGAATAAGTGCTTTCTACAAGGCAGTTCAGGACTACATCTGGTCTGGCTTTAGATGTTCCTTGTTCAAAGGTTCCAAACCATGTTATCAAACCAGGTTTATTCCATCTTATGGCTTTCGCTTTTGCTGTATTATCTGCATTATCAGGCCATATCAGTAGCTCCAGGCTAATGGTATTCTTAGAGTTAGAGGATTCCTCAGAATCCTTGCCTTTCTCCCAAGGGTGCAAAATAAATCACCAAAGACCAAATAACAAAGACACAGACAAAACCTCAAGTGTCATTGGTCCTTACCAAGTCATGTTCCATCACTGTGGAGGAAGAATGTGATGCTCAGACCTGAGTTGTTATATGTCCCAGAGACTAAGAGTGTGCAAAAGAGCAGTTCCCTGGAACAGTGGTTCTCAGTTTGTCTGAGAAATGCAAATTCTTAGCCACACCTCACACCTGCTCAATCAGGAACTTTAATGGTGAGAACTAAAGATCTGATTTTCAACAAGCTGTCCAGGTGATTCTGATGCCTGCTCAAGTTTGAGAACCCTAATACAACATATGGATTTTGGAACAAGAAGAATACATAGATAATGGATGGCAAAAGTAACAGATATCCATAATAATTTCTTCAATAAAATAGCTGTAAGATGTAAATCTGTGTGTTTGTAGTTTTATTCTTAAATGAATAGTTTGTTAAATTAGCCGATAGTTAGATAACTGAATACTTTATTCATTTATATCAATCTTCTGCAGAGAAATATTGAACTTTATTTCTACATTATTATAACTTTAAGATAAATTCATATTACAAAAATACAAAAATTATGAAACACATTTACTTCCTTTTTGTGTGTTTTCCTAATTAATTTTCAAAAATGCTGCAAGAAACAAAAAAGACAAAAAAACAAAACAAAAAAAGAAAAAAAATACTGTAAGGAAAGCACTTCAGGAATAAGAGTGTAAGAATTCTATACCCCTACATAGCAAAATAATCATAACTGGTAAACATTGTTTACATATATATATATAACATTTGGGAATTGTCCTAAGAGCATATAGCAAATGGGGACACATTCATTTTAGAAGAGCTACTAAATCTTAGTAAAAACAGAATCTGTGGCTTTTGAGCCAAGACCTGCTCCTCTTCCCTGACTTCATCAAGATGGAAGCTAGGCGTATGCAGAAAGAAAGGGTGCTCCCTCCTTCCCCAACTACAAGTCTAGAGCTACGGTTGCTTCCTGGGAAATAGAGATTTCCATTATTTCTCCTCTCCTTCAGTTCCATATTATGGAGGCTCTTTTCCAGGCAAGCACTGATGAGAAGTCTGGGGTTCCTTCTTTTACCCAGTGCCCACTTGTAAGGTGCGTGAACACTGGGCTCAATGGTACTCATTCCTACTTACCCAGAAGAGTCAAGACAAGAAGACTAAAGGCAACAATGCTTACCCAATATACTTCTTATAGAACAGAAGTATCACACAGAGAGAATTGGGCTGCTATTCTCACCACAAGGTCCAGAACTGTGGCATAGAAATTCTGCCCAGTGGGAGAGGCAGGCCATAAGGAAAAAAGATCTCTACAGCATGCCCTAACAGGACTAACATTCTTTGGAACAGATTGTGGGAAAGTTCAAGCCTAAGGGGACTGCTGAAAACCGTGGAAATTTTTGTGGCAAACAGTTAAAATGAGGCTGGTAGCTCATGATAACAACACATGAAACTGTGTACAATCTAGACATTTAACAGAAAGGACAGGGAAAGAAATAGCTAAAAAGAGCACTCCTAGGATGGGAGCAAGCCTCAAATAATGCATCAAAATTACTCTTGCATAATTACCGAATTTAATTGGATCAGACTCTGGAATAATGATTGCTCCAGAGTGTCATCAAACAACAGGACTACCAGCCAACAGTTAGTGGATAGTACCAACTGGATGGGATGTCAATAGATGCAGACCACTTAGAAGCTGAACAAGGAGGTCAGAAGAGACAGTCAAAGAGAAACCAAATATAACCACTGACATGCCTGCATGGAGGGGTCCAGGGTGAATGTGTGTATGCCCAAGATAAGTCCTTTGAGTTGCAACATCAGAGGCTGAACGTTTTCTGCAGAGAAAATAGACTTCACTGAAATATTATGGCCAAATTACTTAACAAATCATAAGCAAAAATGCAAACAACAAGAAGAAGTTCTAGAGTAAGGGAATCAGTATTCAGGTTTGCTGAAATATCATGTCCAAAATGACCAGTTTTCTTCCCAAGTCATTCTATAAAGTCAATATTTTCCTAATGTCAACTTTAGATAAAAACAACACAAAAAAGAAAAGCACGTAACAGTATCTTTTATGAATACGGATGCAAAAATTCTCAGCAAAATACAAGCAAACCCAATTCAGCAATATATAAAGAGGACCGTTCATTATGACCAAGTGGAATTTATCTTATAAACCTAAGACTGGTTCAACACCTGAAAATCCATGAATGCCATACACCATATGAGTAGAATAAAGAAAAAAACACACGATCATTTGTATAGATGCAGAAAAAGTATTTGATATATTCCAAAAATCTTTGTGATAAAAATACTCAATTTCTAGAAGTTAGAGGGTAAATTCCTAACCCTGATAAAGGATATCTGTGAAAATCCAGCAGCTAACAGCATGCTTAATTTGAAAGACTTAAGGCTGTCCTCCTAAGATCAGGAAAAAGAAACAGTGGTTTTCAATGCTTCTTTTTGATATTATAGAGAAGGTTGAGGTCGATGTGGAGCAACTACTAAGGGGTATGGGATTTCTTTGGGGATTTTAGAAATGTTCTAAAATTGATTGTGATGTAGGTTTCACAGCTCTGTGTATATACTAAAAATCTAATGAATTATACACTTGAAATAGGTGAATTGAATTGTAAGTATACAAATTATACTTCCATAAAAGTACTTTTTAAAAGTAATAAATATAGGACCAAGACCTGCTGTTACATAAAAAAAATAAGTGCTGGTAAACATTCTTAAATTCATTTGACCATTAGGTCCACCTTCCTAGTAGTGACTGCAAGAACCATTACAGACTCACAAAGACAATAGATGCCTTACCACAGAATTAAATCAAGACTGAGAGGCTTTGAAAACATTGATTTTCAAAGTGGCTGCCTCATATGAAGACCCTCGGAAAATATGGTCATTTGCAAATCATACACAGTTCCCATGTCCAAATGAACAAGTGTTCAGTAGTGTTATGCATAGTTAATGAACCTAGGGAATAAGTCCAAACTTGCCCTCAACTACTATGTGGTTTAAAGGAGTAGCTCTTTCTGGTCAAATTGTTGTAAATGAGAAATAACTGAACAGTAAATTATGAATAATAATAATTAATAACGTGAGGGAAAAAACCCAAAGCACCCAAATGTATTTTACCCAGGTGCACGTTATTAGGAGTTCTGCCTGTGTGTGTGGAGGTGTCCTTGCACAAACAGTTGAAGTGTGAAAGCCTCAAAGAGAGTTTCTCAGACCACATGCAGTTTCACTGTTTCTGTCAACTGGAGTTTCCTGGGTAAGTACTTTAAGGAAAAGTTAGGTAATATAAGGTCAAATGTGTTTCTTTGCTCTGTGACATTACTTTGAAAAGCTAATATTCACCATAACTTTCAATGTTTTCTTTTACAGAATACCCTTAAATTACATTAGAAAACACCTGATAAATTCTATCCAAGTGTAAAAATAATGCCCACCTTATAAAAAGAATGAAAGAGTAATTATCACCTGAAATCCCACAAAAACAGTGATGAAAACATTTGATTATCCATTAAAAAACAACAACACACACACACACACACACACACACACACACACACTTCCCTTGCTCTGTGACATTACTTTGAAAAGCTAATATTCACCATAACTTTCAATGTTTTCTTTTACAGAATACCCTTAAATTACATTAGAAAACACCTGATAAATTCTATCCAAGTGTAAAAATAATGCCCACCTTATAAAAAGAATGAAAGAGTAATTATCACCTGAAATCCCACAAAAACAGTGATGAAAACATTTGATTATCCATTAAAAAACAACACACACACACACACACACACACACACACACACGCTTCCCTACATCTATCTCCACAGATGTTTAAAATTTTCCATTACTTATATTATTCTCTCCATTGTGTTTCATAATTTACTTTTTCTCCTAACATTACAAAAATAAGCATAATTTCATGTAAATACATTTTCATTTACGAAAGCCTTTGTTTTTTTGTATACTTTATTTAACTAGTTCACTCGATGCGGTTTGTATTATTTTACATTTTCTGTACTTAGACCTGGAATGTTGATTGAAGGGTATGCATTTGAATTTTAATGCTAGATTGTGCCCCCAAAATATGTCCTTTTACACTCCCAAGGGATAACTTTTATCCATAATCTTGTGGGAATTGTGTTGCCACTTTTTTCAACCTATTGTATTTGTAAATATTTAAAATAATCTCATCGTTTCAAGTTTTCTTTCTCTATTGACTAGTGAGATGAAGAGTGTTTCCTAGTGGATGGTCACTTGCATTCCTACTTGTAAAAATTGCCTCTATTCCCAAAACATTCTTTGGGAAAATCTGTTTCAGGAGCTTCCCATCCGAAGGGGGGACCCAGGGGGCAGGCACACATTCATTAAAGTGTGTGAAATGGTCTGAGGTCACCACATGACACATTCTCACACAAAGAGGATGTAAATCACAACCTGAAATCCTTATTCAATTTACTCAGAACCAGAATGCAACGTAAGAACTTTACATTCTGAGTCCTGTTTTCTCAGCTAAAAGTGAACTCCGTCTTACTTCTTTCCACATTCAATCTCTACTTAATGTTCAGACGTAAAACATTTCATAAACAATATACACAATGAGGGCTATGGTGAGGAATAAAAAGGGAAAAGAAAAAACATGGGATTCAAATCTCCTAATCCTTTAGCAAATCTTCTAATCCACTCGCCTGCCTCCTGTAATGAATGCTCTCTCTGTCAGTAGGATTTGCTGTGCTGTTGACTGGATGCTCGCTTCCTGCCCTCAGCCTGACTGTGTCATCTGCTTAGTTTTGTAGTTATTTCAAGGTCACCTTTACATACTAACCAGTGTCTTGTAGAAACAAGGAAACAGAAAAATATCAGCTCTAATATGTATTTCTTTTAGAGACAAGCCATACTTTCTGCCCAGGGAGAAATAAAGTTTGATTTGTGCTTTGTTGATTATAGAGGCAAAAAGATGCAGCTTTATTTAAGTAGAAGAGTTGGGACTTTTTTTTTTTTTTTTTTGGCAAAAAAGGCCTGAGGTTATTTTCTCTATTCAATGTGTAGTAGGTATAAGACTCATAATTTCAATGTCAATTTAAATATACCTTTTTCATTCTAGGTTTGAAGCTAATATAATAAATTTAATGGTCTGACTAATTATATATTAACAATATTTCATAGTAAAACAGACTAAATAAAAAGTTTAAACAACTAATATTTTTTTATTATTTAAAATACTTAGTGCAGTTATATTATGAATATAGCCAGAATTGCTACCATGAGAAACAAATAGTTTAAGGAGTAGGATGGTGGAGAAAAGGGAAAAAAAAATGCACTGAGAACCTAACGCTTGTGAGACATTTAATATGTATGTAGGTTTCTCCCTCCATCTGCAAATAGAAACCAAAGTGCAGGAAGGGCATTAGGCTGAACTATGGGAAAGTGATGATATAGGACCAGTCAAAATCCTTTTGTCTGGTGCCCAAATATTTGATAACAGTTGATCCTTCTCTCCTTATTGAAATAGTCTCTTCATTTGGCTTCTCAAATAACACGTTTTGTAATTGTTTTTTTGTTATTGTTTCCAGTTTCACTGGCTACTTGTTCTCACCTTTTTTGCTGGATGTTTCACCTTCCTGACTTAGACAGTAGGGTGCAGAATATTCACCCTAATATCTAGCCACTCACTCTCCATGGTCTAAAGTACCACCTATTTGTACTTCCAATGTCATTCTCTCTTCTCAGTGCCAACTTAACGTTTCTATTTGAATGTCTATAGGTACCTAAACATAACATATACCACATTCGCTCCTCCCATCGTCTTCCCCCGTCTAGGGAAGCAACAACCCATGGCTCCAAGTGTTCTGAGAAAAATTCTGAGCCATCCTTGATTTTCCATTCTCATCCACTCGATACCTGATCAAAAGATATGCTCTAACTATGAAATATATTATGAAATATGTATCTTAATAATCTCCAGCCTGGACCAGAGCCAAAATTACCTTCCAGTCCACCACTTCCGATCTTTCCCTCTCTTATTCAGTAGACTTCTCTACTCAGCCATCAGAAAAAATCCTTTAAAAAGTAAATAACTGGCTTCTTACCACATTTGGAATCAAAACCAAAATTCTTATCAGGTTGCTACATAACACAATGTCTGTTAATCTCCTAATAACACTCTTTCTTTCTCACCCCCTCCCAAGATAATGGAAGCTCTTTGAGACTATGTATTTTATTTACTTTTTTGTCCTCAGTGCCAAGTGACTGATATACAATCTTTGTTAACTGAATGAGTGAATGAGGAGTTTATTGCTCGTCTAGAAAGGAGATAATTCTGATTTTATTCAGGTCACAGCATTAAGGATAGACAGAAGAAGTTAGATGAAAATATCTGTGTAGCAGTTTCAAAATGGTTTGAACATTTTTATGGCTAGAATAGAGAAAAGCTACCTGGTTAAAACTGTGAATATTGTTTTTATTTTTATCTGATATTGAAATTCACTTTTTTTGGAACAGACTTTCCTTTTGTTTTAGAAAATTGCCTTTAGTAGAATTTTTGATGCTTGGTTAAGACATGAATGTAGTGACATGACCTGAATGTCCATTTTTCACACTGAGAAGTTAAATGGCCTTTTGATTAATGGAAATTGGCAGGTCATGTTTTCTTTAGAGATTTCATTTCCTAAACAAATATTTAAACTGTGTTGAGTCAAACCGTGGAGCTCCTACAGCTGAGTGTTTCAATAGGAAAGGCAATCATTTCTTCTTCATTATGAGAAACTATTACTGACTTTAGGGCAGTAACTTGTGTTTGTTCATGTAGAGCTTCGTGTGACAGCAGGCCTTACCCACTCTGGTTTATGCCCCAGTGGACAGAGCCTCAAAGTAGACAGACATAACATCAAAAGCATACCTTTTGTGTAAACGTGTAAATGAATACATTTTCCATTATCTCCACCTCAAAACCCCCCATAGGGTCAAGTAAACAAGATTGACCTCTTCAGAGAATTGGGTTCTAAGATTCTTAGAATTGTGCAGAGGGAGTCCACTTAAGGGAATGAATGCATTTCTTGTGATATGTGGGCTGTTAAAAATGATTTTTATATAAAACTGTGTAATTCTTTTATCTTAATTTAACATGAAGTTTAAAAGTGTGTTTTTTATTGTAAGCAAAATATAGTTATTGTTTGGCATTTTGTTAAATTATTTCCTGATAAGGATGTAATTATAAGAAAAATGTGCTTATTACATTTCTGTATAGGTAAAAGTATTTAACCAATTATATATTTACATATGTAAAGACATCAATTTTTCCCATTTAATAGGTTACAATGTTACTTAAATCATTTTTAAAATAATTTATTTGACGAATGTAATACAAAGTATGTATTATATCAATTTGATCTGGGAAATATTAATTCCAAGTATTACAGACTTTTATTATGTGTTATGGCATCTGGCAGAGAAAAATAGACATTTATTACCTGATATTTGAAATCACTGCATATTGTGCTTTTACAAATCAACTGGTATACTGTTAAAATAATTACCATATCTTATTTATAAAAAATGATACAAATTTTGGAAAATTCTTGCTGTTGTTTTTAAACACTTTTCTTCAATTATAGTAGATTTGACTGATCTATAATTCCATAACTGAAAAGGGAAATTGAAAATAATCTTTACCACAATTTTATTTTATTATCAACAATATTTGAAGTCTTAGAGATATCTTTATACACTCGGTAAGGAATTCATTTAGATTAATGTCTTTTACTAATCTATGAGCAGCATCTTGGGGAAATTTGACAGAATTATTATCATTTTTATGTTCCTCATTAAATGTTTTATCTCAAAGTTAGTATTTCCTATATTCCCCATCTCCAAATTATGGTTCTTAAGGTGTAAATTATACAATATGCATCTATAAATAAAAGCACATTAAAGCTTTAGCACTACGGCAGCTATACTCTACCAAGTAAAAATTTGAAGGGAGATATGCATCCCTATATGCTTATTTTATTTCCACTGACACAGATGTTTACTTGCTATTCAAATTAGTTACTATAGTTTTGCTTTAAAAAGGAGTAATTGAGTCAACACTCTTTGAAATACCTTTGGAAGCTACTAGAAATCCGCAGTTTGCATTTGGGAAATATTGACACCAATGATTCATAGACAAACCTTCATCTATAGTGACATCAAAAATCAAACTCTGGAACTTTAATAGTTAAAATCTGAGCTGCTTATGCTGAGTTAGGAAGTGGAAGTCCAAGCCCCACATGCCGGGTTTTTCCCTCACTCCCTCTAATCACCTCTGTGCTTTTCTTGTAAGGCACGGTCTCCCAGAATCACATTTTGAAGACTATCCCTTTGTGGAGTAGGATTACAATACATTGTGCCAGAAAAATAAAGTGAGGACAAAAAATTTAAAACACCATCCCATTCAGACAAGCTTATCTTTGGAATAAAGCTCCTTAATAGAAAACGTTCAAACTCTCCCTTCGGTAAAGATTATACACAAAATAGTGAGTGAATTTTCAAACAGTTTGCAAAGAGCCTAAAGAAACATAATCAGGTATCATTATACAGGTGAGCCAGGGGTCAAAGTAATTGAATTTTTAAAAAGGCACAAAGGATATCTGGTGAATTAAATTATAATTAGAGTGTGGTAACATACATAATGTGAATGCAAATACAAATGAAAAAAATACTTGGAGCTGTCTTCTTCTTTCATTTCTCTGGAATAACGTGCCTAGCTTCTACCGCGTTGTTTTAAGGATTATGTGGGTACCCGAGATGAGTTCCCAGAAATGTTAATATCACGTTTTTTTCATCCTCTCACTGATGTGAAAACACAGCTGGGAAATTAAATGCAAATGCAAACATTTCCTTAACCAAAGTCTTCTACTCTCGTAAAAATCTTTTGTATCTATTTGTTTTAATGACAAAGCCTATTCAACATTTGTCACTGTTAATTAACAACATGGATTTGATTCAAAAATGAATAGTCAGGTCATCTAAGTCTTTCTGGAATATTACTCTCCAGGCTCTTCTTGGCTCTAAAATTATTGAATTTCAAATAATTTTCTCACCTACGCTGCAGATGAATCTCATTTGATGTTCAGCTCAGATTCCATATTTCTCCTTTCCGTTCGCTTATTTTCGGTGATTTTCCCTAACTGGTATTTCCAGTTCCTTAAAATATTCTGATGTATGTAAATTGCAATGATGTATTTCCCTATAACAACACTGTTGATCTATCTATATGCATAACTAACCCCATGGTACTTAACTAGCTACTTCCTCCTTCTAGACAATTTCCATTTTATTCATTCTCACAACTTTTATTCACTTAAATATATTGAATTATATCCTTAGCCAAACTACTTTTTTTTGTTTTTTTTTCTTTTTTTGCGGTACGCGGGCCTCTCCCTGCTGCGCCCAAACTACTTTTTAAATGGCATATCTCATAAGGCATGATTGATTAGGTTTTCAGGCTAAATATACTAAATGTCACTAGAAGGGAATCATGGAGGCCTGTTAATCCTTTTGGGCCACTAGAATGCCACAGAGGCTTCTGGGACCTGAATAGCTATTGTTAAAGCATGTCTTTATTAAAAATACTCAGAGCTATATAAGGCTTTTTCTAAGGGTCACCCTCACATTTACAGAGGACCAGCTCCCATGCTTTCTAGAGAATATTTGGTTTTCAGGCTAAATATACTAAATGTCACTAGAAGGGAATCATGGAGGCCTGTTAATCCTTTTGGGCCACTAGAATGCCACAGAGGCTTCTGGGACCTGAATAGCTATTGTTAAAGCATGTCTTTATTAAAAATACTCAGTTAGAGCTATATAAGGCTTTTTCTAAGGGTCACCCTCACATTTACAGAGGACCAGCTCCAATGCTTTCTAGAGAATATTTGATTTTATAAAAACAGAAATCTGCAAGAACAAGTCATCCAAGAGCGCTGCCAGGAGGTGCATTTCTGAAATAAGAATGAATCTTTATAATTAATGTGCACATTTAAGGCATATTTTCACCTGCAGAAATGCCATTTGTTAAGAAATGAGGAAACATAAAGACTTGTAGCTGAACACATATTTGATTAGCAGCTTCCTCCATTTACTAAAATATGTGAAAATAACGATATCTAAACCAAAACTCAGACAATAAGCAATTTGTTGGCAGAGTATAGAGGGATTATCCACTAACTATAACACTGATTAGGCTTGACAAGAAAAAACATCAGTGGACAATTTATGTTTTTTTAATAAAATAAGCAATTGGTTTCCTTCCCTCTCTTTTTCCTTTAAGTAGGAGGTCAAGAATCTGTACTAAACAGAATATAAGCAGGGTGAAACACCTTTGGGGTAGCCTAAATGTTGAAACTATTCTTCCCTTTGCCCTCTACTCATCTTTTTGTATCCATTTACAGAATGTACATTTAAAAGACAACAACTGGGAATTTAGGGAGAGGAATATTAAGTGTGCACTGAATCCTTGAAGATGGAACGGCTTAAAAAAGTTAGAATAATGCCTGGCAAACTCAGATAGGATTAGAGGCATGGACATCAATATATACACCTGTTTCTCTGCAAGTAGGAGTTAAACACTAGCCAATGCTCACTGCACAGGACAGATGCCTGGATCATGAAGAGCATGTTGAAGAACGAGACCAACAACAAAACAAACCAACACCGGATACTGAAAATAGTCTATAAACAAAGAGGAAAGATACCCCCCAAAAAGAAATATACATTTGAAGCTATTTCTAGAGAAAAAAATGTTACTGTTTAGGTGGCCAGTGAAATTCAAAATAACATTAAATCTATGAAGGAGAATGAAAGGCTGTGCGAATAGAAAGTATTTTTGAATGGATTTAAAGGTGAAATTAAAGTAAAACTGAATGAGAGTCAAAGGGGTAGGCTCTTGGAAAGAAAGATCACAATGAAGGCAAAATAGCATTAACAGAATTAAAAATTACAGTTGACCCTTGAGTAACCTGGGTTTGCGCTTTGAGGGTCCACTTATGTATGGATAGTTTTCAGTAGTAAATACTACACAATCCATGTTGTTTGAATCCACAGGTGCAGAGGAACTGTGGGTACAATTCAGGTGCCAACTGTAAATTATACATGGATTAACTCCTGTGTTGGTCAAGGGTCAACTGTGTATTTAAGGCAATAAGAGCAGACTAGGTAATGCAAAAATCTAATGAGAGGTGCTGAGAGAAAACTTGAGAAAATTTTCATAAGGATGTAGGAAAAATAAAATGCAAATGAACAGAGGTGTAGATAAGGACAGAGAGCAAGCCACACAAATATTGTTCATGTTCTTGAGTAGATGCCAGAACAATCAAATGAGCATTGTCAGTAAATAATGAGATATTTTAAAATGAAGAATGGTTACTTATTATTTTATTTTTTATATAATTTTAAAGGTTACTTTCCATTTACTATTATTACAGAATACTGGTTCTATTCCCCGTGTTGTATAATACACCCTTGAGCCTATCTTACACCCAATAGTTTGTGCCTCCCACTCCCCACTGGTAACCACTAGTTTGTTCTTTATATCTGTAAGTCTGCTTCTTTTGGGTTATAGTCACTTATTTGTTATATTTTTAGATTCCACATATAAGTGATATCATATAGTACTTGTCTTTTTCTGTCTGTGCACAATGCCCTCCATTGCTTCAAATGGCAAATATTTCATTCTTTTTATGGCTGAGTTGTATTTCATTGTATGTATGTATGTATATATATGTATATAATGTACTATATATATGAAGATGTAATATCTTTTTATATATATATATATATAACTTCTTTATCCATTCATCTGTTGATGGACACGTAAGGTGCTTCCATATCTTGGCAATTGTAAATAATGCTGCTATGAACATTAGGGTGCATGTATTTCTTTGAATTAAAGTTTTTTGGTTTTGGGGGGTATATTTTGGACAATTCCAGGAGTGGAATTGCTGGGTTGTATGGTAATTCTATTTTTAGATTTTTGAGAAACCTTCATACTGTTTTCCACAGTGTTTACACCAATTTACATCCCCACCAACAGCGCAGGAGGGTTTCATTTTCTCTATATCTTCACCAACATTTGTTATTTGTGTTCTTGTTGGTAGTCATTCTGAAGGTATGAGGTGATATCAAATTGTGGTTTTGATTTGCATTTTCCTGATGATTAGTGATGCTGTGCATCTTTTAATGCACTTGTTTGCCATCTTCATTTCCTCTTTGAAAAACGTGTATTCAGTTCCTCTGCCCATTTTTTATTCTGGTTGTTTCTTTCTTTTTTTTTTTTTGATATTGAGTTGTATGAGCTGTTTATATATGGTGGCTATTAATCCCTTATTAGTCATATCATTTGCAAATATCTTCCTCCATTCAGTAGGTTGTCTTTTGGTTTTGTGGATGATTTCCTTTGCTGTGCAAAAGCTTTTAAGTTTAAATAGGTCCCATATGTTTATTTTTGTTTTTATTTCCTTTACTTTAGGAGATGGATCCAAAAAAATTATTTCTGTGATTTATGTTACAGTGTTCTGCCTATGTTTTCCTCTAGGAGTTTTATAGTATCTGGTCTTACATTTAGGTCTTTAATCTATTTTGAGTTTACTTTTGTATATGGTGTTAGAGAATGTTCTAATTTCATTCTTTTTCATGTAGCTCTCCAGTTTTCCCTGCACCACTTATTGAAAATACTGTGTTTTCTCCATTGTATATTCTTGTTTTTTTTTGTCATAGTTTAACTGAGCATAAGTGCTGGGTTTAATTCTGGGCTCTCTATCCTGTCCCACTGATCTATATGTCTGTTTTTGTGCCAGCACCATATTGTTTTGATTACTGTAGCTATGTAGTATAGTTTGAAGACAGGGTTCTTCTTTCTCAAGATTGTTGTGGCTATTTGGGGTCTTTTGTGTTTCATATAAATTTTAAAATTATTTTTTCTAATTCTGTGAAAAATGTCACTGGCATTTTGATAAGGATTGCATTGAATCTGTACATTTCCTTGGGTAGTATGCTCATTTTAACAATCCTGATTCTTCCAACCCGAGAACAGGGTGTATTTTTCCATCTGTCAGGTCATCTTCAGTTTCTTTTATCAGTGTCTCATAGTTTTCAGAGTGCATGTCTTTGCCTCCTTAGGTAGGTTTATTCCTAGGTATTTTATTCTTTTTGATGTGATGGTAAATGGGATTGTTTCCTTAATTTCTCTTTCTGAAACTTCATTGTTAGTGTACAGAAATGTGATGGATTTATATATATTAATTTTGCAACTTTACTGAATTCCTTGATGAGCTCTAGTAGTTTTCTGTTGGTGTCTTTAGGATTGTCTATGTATAGCATAATGTAATTTTTATTGGGAAAAAATAACTTCCTTTTTGCAACTGAAAAAATACCTATATACATAGATCAAGAAAGTTCATCATATTCCAGACACAATAAATGGAAAAGTTAGCGAAAAGATATCCATATACACTATAGACAAAACATGTACACATGTATGTATGTGTGTAAACACACATTCCTGTATATATGTGTATATACATTAATATATGTGTATATATATGAATTACTTTAAAAATTTCCTCTGGAATATAAAACATTAAAAGACATTGGGAGATGTACAGACATTGCCTATGATGCAAAATGCTTTACGTATACATGTTTGTTTGCTTTTTTTTAGTTTTTATCTGAAAACAATAAAAAGACAATCACATATACACCTTTATTCAGAAAAGTTACTAACTAATGTCCTATCTATAAAAATTTCTTGACGTTATATCATGGATAAATGACATGAGTCAAAATTAAATGCTAAGCATTTGGGCAAAAGCACACAATTTATTTGGACATGAGTCAAAATTAAATGCTAAGCATTTGGGCAAAAGCACACAAACAATTTGTTTTAAAAAAGGTAGAAACATAAGATTTAACATGAAACATCTCTATGATATAGTTAATGGAAAAAAACAAACTATAGACCCATGCACATCATATTCTAACAATTCATAATTGCTTGCACATGTTTCAAATAACTGGAAATTCACTTAAGTGGTTTGTGAAATGGATGCCTCCAGGGAGGTGGATTGTTTTGGGGAAAAGGGAAAGGGCAAAACTCTTCTGTCCCCGTTGAGTCTATCAGTTCCTCAATATTATTTATTTTGTACCATGTGCATATGAAAAGTTACTTGAAAGAGAAAATACAATATATAAATAAAACATATGAAAATATTACATAATACATAATTAATAAACATATTTTTGAAAAATATATTATATTCATAAGATTTAGTGATAGCAAGCATTTTTGGTAATGTTAATTCAGTGCATCTGTGAAAAGACAAACTTCATAATATACTTCAATGTTTGGAGTCATCTGGATATACAAGGAGAAAGATTACCTAAAGCATAGGAAGCATGATAAGAGTGGCTAACTGGGCCATGTTCTAAGGACTTTATACATATCAAGACATTTAACTCCCGTTACCACCCTGTGAGGTAGCTTGAATTATAATCCCCATTTCACAGCTGAGGAAAGAAGCAATTAAGTAATCTACCCAAGGTAAAAACGTGAGCAGCAGAGTCAAAATGTAAACACAGGCTGACCGCACAGCGCACAAAGCAATTCTGCTTCTACAATGGACACAAAGTAAAAAGACTATTTAGTGATATGGACAATTTTGATGTGATGATAAGTGAAAGAATACTAGAATGCAACTCAAATAATCTGAACATAATTCTGAAAGAATAACTAAATGTATACTATACACACAAAAATAAGCTGGAAGGAAATATGAATAGAGGTTTAAACTCTGCCGGTATCACCTATGCTTATTATTAAAAAACACCACATTTGGGCTTCCCTGGTGGCGCAGGGGTTGAGAATCCGCCTGCCGATGCAGGGGACACGGGTTCGTGCCCCGGTCCGGGAAGATCCCACGTGCCCCGGAGCGGCTGGGCCCGTGAGCCATGGCCGCTGAGCCTGCGCGTCCGGAGCCTGTGCTCCGCAACGGGAGAGGCCACAACAGTGAGAGGCCCGCGTACCGCAAAAAAACACACAAAAAAACAACAAAACAAAACCACCACATTTTATAAACAGTAAAATGCACTGTCATTCCTTTCATTATCATAAATATTAAAAGTACACTAGTTGCACATAAGTACTTAGCTAATTAGCTAATATACTAAGTAAATACCTATAGAACAGTTCCTCTGGGAGCTGATATCCTCAAAATGCCACAGATTAAGGAAAATATTGTCAATTAAGGAATTCTAACCTACGAAGAGACAATTAGTGCTCTGCCAAGAAATCAACCCAGAAAAAATACTTTCATGTAATTTTTATTGTTTCTGTGTCGGGATGAAGAAAAGCATTAAAGTACAATGAAAGTATAATTTATCTTTTGCATTACATATACAAGTTTTCATTTAAAAATTGAAGAGAAATGAGTTACTTTGAAGATACATTCTGATTATTCAGAGACATTGCCTGCCTATTATGAGGCTGAGCTAGGAGTCAAATATTAATTTAATGCTGCTTTCCTGCATCAAATGTGAAATTTATAGTGGCGGAAGATGTACCCAAGTGAGGGGTCCTGATGTTGCTGAATTTGTAAACAGATTTGAAAACTGACTTCTTCATTTACCTCATAAGACTGTATTTTGAGATAATAGTGGTCTTCAGTTATTTTGTCTCCATATATTTGAATTATTGTTTATTCTTCACAAGTAGGGAGCCAAAATTAGAGAGAGGTTGTGTATGAACATATCTGCTCCTGACTGAAATTCCACCAGAATCAGATATAGTTCTAGCCCCAGGTAGACACATGCGATTCTGCTTCAGTAGTTTTACTGAATAGAGAGAGGCTGGCCAATTTGCCAGATACCATTTCACTTTATACATTTTACTGAATGACTAAGCTACCAAATTGCTGAATAGTTCTTTGAAAGTTGTCATTTGTTCTCTGACAGCTCTGTCTCTGACCCTGGTCCTCTATCTTCACAAGGAGCTGTGTGGAATTTTTCTCTAACCTAGCATGTAGCTTACCGCGTGTTGAAAACATATGCCTTTATCCACTTATGCTCCTCTCACTGTCCACCAGAGCGTTAGACTATTTGTCATTCAAGTAGCAACAAATGATCATTGTAAATGTAAGAGAAGAATTTCTGAAAAAAAGTGATGTCTTAAGTTTTGCAAAACTTGCACTAGAGAAAGGAGAGGAAAATGTGTTCAAGGAAAAGAAAGTACCTTTTTTAAAACCATGGTTGAAAACAAAGCAAGGCAAGTTCCAAATGTGTTGAGTCAAAATCTATGAGGATGGAAAGCGATACAAACAGGAAAAAGAGGGAAGCAACGAATGATGCTCAAGAGGGAAGCAGAGAACAGATCCCAAGAAGTCCACCCTGACCCCGCAGCCAGAGAGAGCCACTGAGAGACTCACAGAAAGAGCAACATTTTTAAAAGTTAGAAACACCATCCTGTTGGCAGCTTAGAGATCAGAAATTAAGGTGAGAGTTTTTGAAACAGAAATATTAATTAGGAGACTTGCAATAATCTAGGCAATCAATGCTGAAGGACTAATCAATTAGTACACATGTGGATGAAGAGGGGGCATTTCCGAGAGATGTTTAAATAGATTTGTAATGTTGGTGACTGTCTGTTTAGGCACAGGAACAAATAAACGAAGTGAAAAGATTTGAGCGTGGAATATTGGTGCTTACCTCATAGAGGAAATAAGAGATTGATAATCGTTTAGAAGGGATGATGATGATAATGCTGGTTTATTTTTGGACTTAAGACGCCATTCAAGGGAACATGTACGGTAATTTATCAAACTGTGTGTGTGTGTGTGTGTGTGTCTGGATTTGAGCTCAGAAGGGAGACAGATAAAGATTGGGACTTACTCAGTATAACTGAAGTTATATATCACACAGGAAATATGTATCAGTAAAAGAAAAAGTAACAAGTATTGGTGGAAAAAGGAAGGTGCATGAAGGAGCCGGGGAAGCACTCACATAATTCTATGTACTTTATTCTCTTCTGCTGCAAAGAATTTATGGGAAATGGCAGTTGTAAGAGTCTATTACAAATACATACATATATATGTATATATTTGATTCTCTCTGTCTTTCTCTCTTTCTCTGCTTCCCAGTTAATAATTGTGGAGACAGAAGATCTGGCCAAAAGAGAACTTCAAGATACTGAAAACCTTCCACCTCTAGGAAACAAGACTTTCACATGCTCTCTAATTGCAAATATCTTTCCTGTCCTTCTTTGATTTAGCTGCATTACTGCTTAGATTTCCACCATTACAGAGTCCACATTAATCTCTGTAGTGTGTCACAAGGAATGAGAAGGGTACCTAGTTGTAACAATGCCCAGGGAGGTATTAAAAAAAACAAACAACAGCCATTGAAAACTAGCAGACTAATGGTGAAAGTTACCAGACACTTCTTCCTAAATGGAGACGTAGACAGCTGCTGAGGAGAGTGGGTAAATTGGCACAGGAATTAAGAAGGGAACTGACAAGAAAGCGATTAGCTTGTTAGACATTTCTTATCTGAAGGTCAAGGTATTACAACCTCCGGAGGATGTGAATGCCACTAACTGTGGTAGGCTGTGGCAAAGGGGTCCAAGAGAGGAATGGATATTCTGTGCTGATGACATAAACTCATCAAAGCCTGGGATTTTAGGAAACTGTCTGCATCTGCTACCGTGATGTCTAAATCTGGAAGCTCCTCTGGACATAGGCAAACTAGCGATGGGGGAGAAATCAGCGGACAAACCTACAAGCATTATGGAGGACTCATTTTGAAATGCTAAGCACAAAGCATCACTGCAGCAGATGGGACATGCATGATTAGACGTAAAGAAGAAATCTGTCTGTAGGTAGAGTCCAAGCTGGTGGAGTGGGACCTACTGCTTACACAGTGGATGCACAAGATACATTTAAGACTTGGATGAGAATGTTCTCTCACACCGTAGTAGGCAGAATAGTGGCTTTTCAAATATGCTTGTGACCTAATCCCCAGAACCTCTGAATATGTTATGTGGTAAAGGAGACTTTGCAGATATAATTAAGGTGCTGTCCTTAAAACAAGCAGATTATCTTGGATCCAGGTGGTCCCTATCTTTATTCACATAATTCCTTAAAAGCAGCGAACTTTCTTTAGCTGGTGTCAGAGAGATGCCTCAGAAAGAGAAGTCAGAGAGATTTGAACTGTGAAAGGGACTTGGCCGGCCGTTGCTGGAATTGGGACTATCTGGAAAATACAAAATGAATGCGGGCAGCTCTAGGAGCAAAGACGGACCCACACCGACAGCCAGGAAGTAAACGGAGCCCTCGGTCCTACAACTGCAAGAAACTGAATTCAGCCAACGATCCGAATGAGCTAGGAAGCAGATTCATCCTTGGAACCTCCAGAAAAAAACACAGCATTCCCTATGCCTGATCTCAGCTTGTGAGACTCAGCCTAACAACTCTGAACCACGACTTCTGACCTACACAATTGTGAGGTAATAAATGGGCTGTCTGAAGCTGTTTCGTTTATAGCAATCTGTCATGGCAGCAAACTAATAGGTGGGTATTAATGTGTGATATTGCTATGAACTTAGATCACATTAATAGAATTATGATGTCAAGATAGCACAATAGAAAATTCTTAAGTACTCCCCAAAGTCAATCTGAGATGTATTTTATTTCATCTGCATATCCCTCTCTAAAAGAGATGGTGAGCAAAATGATGAAAAAAAAATTCAGATGACAAAGAAATCAACCGACTTTAAACCACCTTACACATGTGATTCAGTAATATACACCAGGTAACTGATTTCCTGTGAAAACTACACAATGAACTAAAAATTTTAGGTGTGACTAACGTGAAATATAAAGCCGTGTAGAACTTCTCTGTAAGTGGGCAGAATACGATAAGCCTGTGATGGTAAATAATGTCCTTTCAGATCTCCTAATAACAGTTAAACTAACAGACATTATTTTAAAAGTCTTCCCCAATATTATGAGATAAAATGCTGCTCAAATTCATTCAAAACTGCCCTGTGCAGCCACCCAATCATCCATCTGCAAATGACCTTGAAAATTCCGGAAACCTGCCACAAATGCATGGTCCACCTGCCATCACTTTTACCATTTTAGGAAATGGTACCCCAGAAGCCAGCCTGTTAGGAGGTCGACAGAGTCTGCCTCTCCATCTCAGTTCTCAATTCAGGGATCGGCATATATATGCCACATGTGCTTTCCTGTTGTTTAAATAACACTGAGCCCCTGCTGCCTCCTTTTAAGCCAAGATATCCTGTGAGGGAGTGTGAACGTACCACCAAAATGCATTTATAAAAGTTAGGTTAAAGAAAGTTTTAGTGCCTACTCTAGCCCAGCCCCTCCGTTTTATAACCCCCCAAAATAACTCTAATAAAATGAATGTTTTGCCCTCCTCTACCCATCACTTTCCTGTAGTGAAAGTTGAAAAGCGTGGGGCCAAGAGGGAGAGAGACAGCTGAGACTATTTTACGATGCTGAGCATGTCAGATTTTCAGCTTCATGGATTTTAAACACACACTCCTGAATAACTCTGCCCTCAGACCTGCTCTTTGTAGTACAGCAGTCTTTAAAAAGATGGCAATTACCACTTCATTATGTTCAGTGATATGTGATTGGTCTCCTTTTTATTCTTGTCAGTGATTTAAGCATTTGAAAGGAAGAACAAAAATAGGTATTTCAAGCAGAGGCAATTCTGAATTATAAAAATCTACTAAAAATATGCAGGAAACCATGTCTTCCCGATTTGAAATAAAAGCAAACAAAATCTTACTATTCAGTGTATAACCATTTATTTCCACAGGCATTTATGCTGAAGTTAGGGGGTAGCAGTTGGTCAATGATTAAAACTGCCTTCCAAGGCCTTCCTGGTACAGGATATGGTAGTGATGGAGGGAGCCTCATATATTCTTCTACACAGAGGCTCAGGGGAGAAAGCAGTGGTGGGCTCCCAGAGTGTGTGACCCGCCAGCAACACAGAGCATTACCTCTACCTACGTGTAGATGTAACAGTGTAGTATTTTATTTCTGTATATGTTTACTTCTCATGAGAACTTAGAAGTATTTTCAGCCTAGAATATTCTAAATCAGAATCTGTTGGAATTGTGTGTGTGTGTGTGTGTGTGTGTGTGTGTGCGCACCCATGTTTGTGGGTTCTATTCAGCTTTTCCAAGAGGAATGCTTCTGTTATTTTATGTCAGTCTTATTCACTTCTGTTCATGCCAATCTTATTCAAATTCTGTGTTTTGTGGCTTCAATTCTTTTCCTGTGTGTTTGCACATATTGAATTATATGACAGAAGAACTTTGCATGCAACTAATATTCCTTTGAGAATTATAAAGTATTCATATTATATTGGAAACTTTGTTTCTAGAATACAATGCCAAAGGAATTATAAATGAGTATTTTTTTGAGATGTTTTTCAGGTATATAGTACTTTTCTGAGCCCATTTACAACAAATGAGAAATAGGAAACATCAAGTATCTAAATCTAAAACAATTTCTTAGAGAAGGAGATATTTTCCATTGTATTTGTATTTTGTTTACTTATTTAACATAAAATAACTTTATTTAAAATTAATTCTAATTTTATTTTTTAAACATATTTTAAATACCTTTTCGTAAAGAATGTACTGAACCAATCAAGATTCTCCTACAGCGGTGTCCTTGATCGATGTGGCCTCAATCAACTCTTCAGAGGAAAAGCTGGCACGGAAAGTTTGCTGCTGTCAGAATCTATCTTCAGTGGTTGACCTTTCACTTCCCCTTTCAGCCAGATTCGCACAAGTCTAACCCTTTCTCTGAAATGACGCATTGGCTCATTAGCCAGAAAACTGAGCCTACCGTCCATAAAGTTTACATCAACACTAATTTACATTTTCTTGCTTGCACTTGACTGTAGAAGCGGAAGGATTTCGGATTTGCAACTGAACATTGAATTACTCAGAATCGCGTGCTAGGTAAATGAAAGTTGTTAATGAAAACACTAACAATCTCATATCAGAATAAGTGGAATTTGGGGGATATAAGTGTCCATTGTAAAGAAAGCAAACAAATCAACAAACATGTTCCTAGTGCCCAAGTGAAGGGAAAAATATGAGTACATAAATATATGTATATTAATTTTTAAGATCATCTACTATTTTTATTGGACAATTTTTTTAGAGCTGTTTTAGGTTCACAGAAAAATTAAGATGGTATAGAGACTTCCCATTAACCGCCTGCACTTCACATGCACAGCCGTCTTCACTATCAACATCCTGCACCAGGTGGTATATCTGTTACAACTGATGAACCAACGTTGGCACATCACAATCCCCTAAAGTCCATAGTTGACGTTAAGGTTCACAGCATGTTGCGCCTTTCATGGGTTTGAGATAATTTATTTTTATTATAATTAATTTTTACTTATAGTTACCAGTCACTATCAAATGAGGTTTCTTGTCTATTACTAATATTTTTAATCAATATGTTAATTCTTACCTCATTGAGATAAAATGGGTGTAGACTAAACTGCATATATTTAAATATATGATTTGTTGAGTTTTAATATACATAAATACCCATAAAACATTACTACACTCCGGATGATAAACATATCCATCACCCCAAAAGTTTTTCTGTATCCCTTTGTAATCTTTTTCTTGCATTCCCCCCATCCCAGCCCTGCACCACCCCCAGACAAAACACTGACTCTCTTTTTGCTATGGTAGATAAGTTTGCATTTTCTAGAATTTGTATAAGTGGAATCTTGTACATGATATTTTTTGTCTGGCCTCTTTTACTCAGCATAACTATTTTGATTTCTCCATTTTGTTGTGTGTATCAATAGTTGGTTCATTTTTATCGTTGAGGGCCATTCTATTATATGGGTGTACCACAATTTGTTCATCCATTTACCAGTCAATAGGCTTTTGAGTTGTTCACAAATTTTGACTATAACAAATAAAGCTGACATAAACACTCTTGTATAAAATTACGTATGGCACATCCCTTCATTTTTATTGTGTAAATATCTAGGATGACTGTATGGCAGCTCTATGTTTAACTTTTGAGAAACTACCCGATTCCAAAGTGATTATTCTATTTTGTGTTGCCATCAGCAGTGTATGTGAATTTCAGTTGCTCTGTGTCTTTGTCAATATTTGGTACAGTCGATCTATAATTTTAGCCATTCTAGTGGGACTGTAGCAGTATCTCACTGTGGTTTTAATTTCCATATCCCTAATGATTAATGGTGTTGAACAGTTTTCATATGAATATTTGTCATTTGTATATCTTCTTTAGTGAAATTTCTGTTCATGTTTTTGCCCATTTTCAAAATTGAGGTTTTTTTGCCTTTCCATTATTAGGTTGAAATGATTTTTTATAGTTTCTAGGTAAAGTCCTTTGTAGAATATATGGTTCTAAAATGTGTTCCTATTCTGTGCTTGCCTTTTCACTTTTGTAGTGGTGTGTTTTGGGGGGTTTGTTTTTTTTGTTTGTTTGTTTGTTTTTTTGGCAGTACGCAGGCCTGTCACTGTTGTGGCTTCTCCCATTGCGGAGCACAGGCTCCGGACGCGCAGGCCCAGTGACCACGGCTCACGGGCCCAGCCGCTCCGCGGCATGTGGGATCTTCCCGGAGCGGGTCACGAGCCCGTGTCCCCTGCATCAGCAGGCGGACTCTCAACCACTGCGCCACCAGAGAAGCCCTGTAGTGGTGTTTTCTAATGAACAAAAGTTTTGATTGTTATGAAGACAAATTCAGTGATTTTTTTTTTTCTTCTGTAGTTGGTGTTTCTTAAGTACATTTAACTAAGATTTGCCAACCCAAGGTAAGTGAAATTTTATTCTATATTTCCTTTCACAAATTTGATAGTTTTATCTATAATTCATTTTGAATTAATTTTAGTCTGTAGCATGTAGTAATGGTTAAAGTTTATTTATTTACTCATTTATTTTGCCTGTGCATATCTGTTTCTTCCAGTACCATTTGTTGAAAGATTGTACTTTCCTCATTGTATGGCCTTAACACCTTTATCAAAAATGAATCAACCTTATACATATGCTGTTTCTTGACTCTTTTTTTCTATTCCATTGCTCTATATGTCTATATTTATGCTCACAGAATTCAGTCTTTATTCTATAGATTTATGTTAATAATACATCTAAAAACTAGACATAAGTCTCCCAACCTTTTTCTTCTCTTTATTCAAATAATTTTGGCTATTCTAGATACTCTTCGTCTTCATATACATTTTTGATCTTAACTCAAAAGTCTCCTGGGATTTTGTTTTCCATTTTATCTATCCATAGACCAATTTTGATAGAATTACCATGTTTTGTTTCCTGAACATTATGTACTTTTCTATTCATTTAAGTCTTCTTCTTGATGTCTCATGAAAATTGTCACTCTAAGTGTACTGATTTTACACATTTTTGTCATATTTATCCCTAACAGATTTCATGTTCTTTGTTGCTACTGTGGGTACTTAAAAAATTAATTTCCAGTTTTACGTAGCTAGTTTATTAAAAGCAGTTGAGGTTTGTATAATATATTGTCATGATATCCTGTGTCTTTGCAAAACTCATTTATTAATTCTAGCACCTTTTTTTCGTATATTCATTAGTATGATAGTTTTGTTTTCAAATAGACACTTTGACTTCATTTCTAATCTGTATAACTTTCAGGTCCTTTTCTTCCCTTTTTGCACTGAGAGAACCTCTAGGACAGTGTTAAATATAAGTGGAAGGAGTGGACAAATATTTTTTCCTCAATCATAGGAGAAAACATTCAATCTTTCAACTTTAAGTATGATTGCTGAAGGTCTTTTGTAGATGTCTTTTATTAGGTGATAAAGTTCCCTCCTATTTCAAATTTGTGAAGATTTTATCAGTAATATATGTTGGAATATTTTAATTATTTTATATTTATCACTTTAGTAAAATTACCAAGCTTTGTTTCATATGTTTCCTTAATTTTGTAATTAAAATTTGTGAAAACATATGATTATATTTTCTTTCATATATGGAAAATTGGTATCTCTTTTAGAAATGTAGGCAGCCACAGGAATTACCTAGACTAACTCTGTATTTAGAGATACAGATTATAATTCCTAGTTTGTTTAAATGACTGTCTCAGGGCTACTCAATGCACAAAGGAAATATATAGAATTTCCTTTTTTGTCCATTGTCTCTCTCCTTTAAAATACATGAATAATGTTTTTGAATTAAATTTTCAATCTGTTTGCTAATCTACATTGTACATTCAATGAGAAAATAGGAGTAGATCTTTGAGAATTAAATAATACTATTATAAATTCATTTTAATGGATGAGAAATATTTTGTCTTTTAAACATTATATCATATATAAACACTTTCATAAGTGTGTATTTTATCATAAGTATTAATGATATTTTCAGTCAACAAAAGGAGAAGTAAAATTTAGGTGCCAATAATATAAATAAAATTATTTAGTTACTTTTACAATGACAGTAAAGTATTTCTAAGTAGTTTTATTTTTTATTATTTACAATAGATATAGACAGCTAGGGCCAAGTTTCAGTGAATTAATGGCCTTTGAAACCTTGGACAACTTATCTCTTATCTCTAGGCCTTTTTATTTTCTGTGTAAGTATAGGTATTAAAATAAATGATTTTTTGATTCAAATTTTTTGTGATCTCTGATTGGCCTGACACGTGATGAATATATAGTAATTAACTTTTTGAAATGTGCTTTACTGAAGGTATCTCATTTTATGTGTATCTCAAATCAATGTGGTTGTTTCAATATCTACTAAATTCCCTTTGATTCTATGAGAAAATAAAATATTTTTGTTTAACAAGTAGTCAGTCTTTAGAATTGAATCTAGAAGAATTAAGTTAAATATTTAAGAATTAGGTGATTTCCCTATATTTTATTATCATCTGCTTCTTCCAAGATCAGTAAACTGAAGCCTAATTGAGTCTGTTAATTTTACACAATTTTTAGTTATGAAAGTTTTCTATTTGATTCAGAATTTAAAATTTGTATAGTATAAGTAATACTTTTACTTGTTAATGTGTGGATAATGTCAGCAATAATGACCAGAAGGATAATTTTAAATTACTGGTCACTGAGAATTTAATAAGAGACAATAGTCTGTGTTTACATTTAATTAAATATACAGACTTCCCAGTATAATTTATAACAAAGTAAGAATTTATATTGTATATTCATTCTTAGAAAGAATGTGGGTCAAAAATCTTATGTTTCTTTCCTTAAAACTCTCTATTTTCTGTTCTTTAAACAAACATGTATTTATTTATTTATTTTTGGCTCTGTGGGGGTCTTTGTTGAGGCACATGAGATCTTTCGTTCTGGTGTGCGGGCTCTTCGTTGCAGCACATGGGCTCCTCTCTAGTTGTGGTGTGTGGGCTCCAGAGTGCGTGGGCTCGGTAGTTGTGGGACATGGGCTCTCTAGTTGTGGCACGTGGCCTCAGTAGTTGCAGCGTTTGGGCTTAGTTGCCCCGTGGCATGTGGGATCTTAATTCCCTGACCAGGGATCATACCCGCGTCGCCTGCATTGGA
The DNA here is from genome assembly GCF_002837175.3 of Physeter macrocephalus. Classification (NCBI taxonomy): domain Eukaryota; kingdom Metazoa; phylum Chordata; class Mammalia; order Artiodactyla; family Physeteridae; genus Physeter; species Physeter macrocephalus. Next base: position 5,369,464 of record NC_041220.1, read on the forward strand.
AGGTGGATTCTTAACCGCTGGACCACCAGGGAAGTCTCCCAAACTCTCTATTTTCTAATAGAATAGTTTAATCTAGGCTTAACTTCAACACGTAAAGAAAAGTAAGGAAAAATGGAAAACAGCATACTCTGAGGAAGAGATTATTTATCAGATTTTCACTTCCACATTCAGGAAACATAAAAGCCAGATTTCCACAATTATGAGAGTAAGGTTCTCTCAGTAAGCTTAGAATTTGAGTGTATGTGACTTTGTAAAATCAAATTTAACATATTTGAACTCTCAAAAAGCAATCATATCAATTTTATAACAGTACATCTGATTACAGCATGTTATTTGCTTGCACTCACAAAAATAAAAATGTTTAATGCTGTAATAATCTTCAAAGAATAGTTTACTTGTGTCATCTAGTTCACTGTTTTGCTACCATTTTGTTTTAGTAAAAACACACATTATTAAAAATTTTGTTTTCTTAAGAAAGAACATTATCAAAAATTAGGTTTTCTTAAGAAAGAACAACATTATTACATAAATTTACTGTGCAGCTTAAATGGCACTCCCCAGACAGTTATCTATTTAATGGAGTGAATCTACCACTTAACAAGCAGTTTTGGCTTTATTATAACACTAACTAATATATTCTGTAGTACATAAAATGCATCTATTTCATTCCCTTCCTAGACCTTATTGATGATAACTTAGGATTGGATAATGGGATGTAACTAAAAAAGTGACCTCATGCATCCCTCCCAGGAGGCTAGTAAGGAAATAATAATGATCATGCCAAGGAAATTCCCATTTTTCCCTAGTGTGTAGCCAAGGAAAAGTAATTATAAGAGTTCTTTTCCTATTTGTACACAGTGGAATGCATAATCTGAACAGGGTTATGAGAGAATTTGTCTTGCAAATTAGAGCTTGGCAGTAATGTCGGTGGCTATAGGAGCCTACTGGTATCTGGTATCTGGTGTGTATGTGTGTGTGTGTGTGTGTGTGTGTGTGTGTATGTGTGTGTGTGTGTTGGATTAAACTGTGAGTCCTGGAAAATCTAAAGAATAAAGTCATAGCTGCACCTCAAGATAATGAACAGGAAGAGGATGAATTGGTTCCTCCTCTAAGGAACCAGTATTAGCCCTGAACAATCTTGTGAAATCTAGATTGCCAAAAGCTGAGTGAAGATTGACAAAATGGACCTTAGAAGAAGGAGGAAATTTCCTAAAGAATTACTGGAGAGCAGGCAGAGCAAGCAAGGCTAGTGACCAGGGAAACACACAAAGGTATCACTGTTAACTCTGTACAAGCTTCAGCCTTGGCTATGGGAAATGTCCAATTGAAAGTTCAGGTTTTTGCTTTTTCTAATCATCTATAATCCCCTTTAATAAATCTAACTTCTTATTATTACCTTTCATGTCCATAAAGCACTGTGTGTTAGCTCTTTGGGAACTAAAGGAAAGGGTGAGGAAAGGCAAATGAAGTGTGGCCATCAGTCACCCTCTGTGATCTCACACCCAGGCAGATGAATGCAGCCATGAGATGAGCTGAAAAGGGAATTTGATCCTGCAATGCAGCAGGAAAAGCAGGAAGGGTAAGAGAATGTGGGACAACTCTTCTACCTTATAAGTTTATTCTGCAACAATAATATGAGACATTAATACTGTCAGTATCTTTCAGAGTCTTTTTATCACCAGTTGGGCACAAGTATGAAGTAGCTCTCAAACATTATTTTTGGCATATTTTTTTCATGATAAATTAAAAGAATGGAAGGAAAGTTAAGAGTCAAAGACAGCTGAACTTCCAGCTAAGTGAAGTCTGTATATTTATTTCCAAACTGAAAAACACCACTGACTTTTAATTTTTTTATGTTTTATAACATCAACTGCTGACCTCTCTTCATTGATTGGTTTTAAAGGAAAAAGAAAAAGAGGGGGGGATTTTCAGCTTTTTCTGAATCAACTACTTTATAATATGCTTTATAACTTTAAATTTTAAAATGGCCAAATGTGATGCATTTAAATATAACAATTATGACTAATGTTAAAGAACAAATATTTACAACTAATACTTTTTAGAATTTCAGTGCTGTTCTTCTTTTGAGCATATGTTGAGCAGATGATCATATTGATTAAGACTGAATAAAAAATGAGAAAAAAAGTTTTTCGGATTCTCTAAATGATAGTGGATATAATATTTTAAAGAGAAAGAACATTATTTATCTAATAATTATTATGTTACATACATTCTCTTATACTGAATAGGAATGTATATTTATATTATATATTATATATATATTATTTCATGACTTACAAACTATGTTTTCAGGACAACACTTAATTTTCTTTTGAGTGTCAATTTTACCTGAGAAAATAAGAGGGAGATGGTCTATTGAAAAAAATCCTTGTGTTCAAAAGTGACCAATAACATCTAAATAATTCTGTCAATGCAGCAACCTATGTTGCTAGCTTTGAAAACCAAAAAACCTTTATAATACATGTGATTTGGCTCAATAATTGTGAAATAATCGTTCACAGTATACTCAGTAATGATTTTTCTCCATGACAAAATGAGAAGGGTCAAGAAAGAACATGGGGAGATAGCACATTGAAGACAAGTTTTATATGAATAAGAATAAAATAAAAATTAGAAAAGCTGGCATTGAAGCTGATCTAGAGACAGGATAATCAACATAATACGCTATGATCAAAATGTAGCTTGCATTATGCCAAAGCTTATCAAAATGAACAAAAATATAATAGGAACATCTAGTAGAAAGGTAACCAAATTCATTGGTGTTGATCAAACAATAATGCTTTACCTACTTGAAAAATTATATGCAAAATCCAAACTTTTTGGCTTAACAACATATTAAACTAGAAAATAAGCCTGATTATTTGCATATTTTCTGATAATACTTAAAACACTTGACTTGTTTTTTCTGATTATTCTAATTTATTTGCATATTTTGATTAAATCACTTGCACAATTTCCTTAATGATACAAGTTGTAATCAATCTCTCTTATAAGTGCTCTATTCTTCTTAAAATTTACCAAGAAAAACATTTTTGTCCAAATTTCATTTAAGGCAGTATTTGTAAAGGAAAATTCTGACAACTATGCTTCATCTTATTTGTGTATGCATAATTTTTATGTTTCAGTTATTAAAAATGTGTTTGATGTGACTTCTTGTGTTATGGGTTTGTGTCCCTCCCCAAAATTCATTTGTTGAAACTTTAATCCTCAGAACCTGAGAGTTTGACCTTATTTGAAAGCAGGGTGATTGCAAATGCAATTAGTTGTTAAGATGAGGTCATTGGCGTGAGCCCTAATCCAATATGACTGATGTTCTTATAAAAAAGGGAAATTTGGGCACAGAGACATGTGTATAGGAAAAATGCCATGTGAACACGAAGATGGCCATCTAGGAGCCAAGGAGAGAGGCCAGGAACAGATCTTTCATTCAGTCCACAGAGGAACCAATCCTACCAAAACCTATATTTGGACTTCTAACCTTCCGAGCTGTGAGACAATACATTTCTGTTGTTTAAGCCACCAGGTGTGTGATATACAACTTGCTTAATATCATTTTATCTCTAAATTTTTCATTACTGATTTAACTACCAAATTTTCTAAACAGTGAGTCAAACATTTTTACGAAATTGACTTCTATGGGGAATAATTATAAATAGAGAAGAGCAGGAACAGGAGTCTCCTCAGGGGCCTGTGTGACTAAAGGCACACACCAGGACAAAGATGCAGACTGAGAGACCAACTTTCTGGATCTGGGCAGAAATAAGGTGTTCGAATGTAAATTGAAGGAAGGCCAGGAATGGGAGTAGTTTGAACCAGTGAAAGACAGCTCTGTCCTCTGTTTAAAATGTAAATATGTATTATACACACTACTATATATAAAATAGATTAATAAGAACTTACTCTATAGCACAGGGAACTCTGCTCAGTACTCTGTAATGGCCTATATGGAAAAGAATCTAAAAAAAGAGTGGATCTATGTATATGTATAACTGATTCACTTTGCTGTACACCTGAAACTAACACAACATTGTAAATCAACTAGACTCCAATAATTAAAAAAAAAAATCCTGAAAAACAAAACCAAAACTTCAGTAGCCTAATATGCTTTTCTTTTTTTTAAACACTGGGTATAATTGGGCTCCACAGAAGCAAGAAAATTGTTGTCTTGTATCTCTTGTAGACTACCCTAAAATGTAAAGCATCCTTAAATTTGAGTTAAAGAGACAAATCAGGGACAAATGATCCCAGATGGTAATACAGGTATCTGAAATCGGATAGAATCCTTTTTGCTTCAATTGACAATATTCTAATTGTGTAGAGGGTTTAAGAAGAGGTTTTAAATGCACTATCTAAGTTGATTTTTTGTTTTTATGGGATAAGAATATCAGGCCCTATTTCAACCTCCATGTTTCAAGGAGAAAACAGAGCAGCACAACACCAAAAACACCTGATTCCTAGAAAGAGAAATTAACTTTTCTCAAATCAAGAATAGGATGAAGCAGGACTGAGACAAAATTCCAGTCTCTTGCTTTTGATTTCCATCTTATTTACACAACAGCATATTATACTAACTCACAGAGCAGTGCTATGTCTGTGCAGTGCTTTTCATAGACATTGCACAAACATTACGTTTTATACCAAAATTATCATATTGAATTTGATATCTCTTGAAATGCATTCATTGATGATGGTCTCATTCCTAAAATAGGTATTCAGAACACTTATCGACTTACTGTGGTACCCATCCCCCCCAAAAATGTCCTTATCCTAATCCCTGGAACTTGTGACTATGTTAGGTTACAGGGCAAATAAGAATTTAGGTTACAGTAGAAATTAAGATTACTAATCAACTGACCTTGAGATGGGGAGATTATTCTAAAATATTCTGAGGGGGCAATGTAATCACAAGCGTTCTTGTAAGTGGAAGAGAGGAAGACAGGAAGGAAAGAACCAGAAAGATGGCAGCTTGAGAAAGCCTTGAACCAATGTTTCTGGCTTTGAAGATGGAAGATGGAAACCATGAGTCAAGTACGGTGGTGGCCTTTAGAAGCTGAAAAAGGCAAGGAAAGAACTTCTTCTCTACGACCTCCAAAGGGAATGCAGACTTGGCACTGACACCTTGATTTGAGCCCAGGGCTACTTGTGTCAGATTTCTGACCTACAGTACTCTATAAGATAATACATTTGTATTGTTTTAAGCCTATAATTTTTTGGAAATTTGTTAAGGCAGCAATAGAAAGTGAATACAGGTAATATTACTGATTGAACATATCCAGAAAACAAATACAGAATTCCTAAAAATAAACAGGGAATTGCAGCACTGTGTGGTAAATGGTATGCTGGAGAAATATGAGTTAGTATAGGAATATTTAGGCAAGTCCACTGAAGTTCACTAGGGACTGGGAAGGAAGTAGGACATAAAGGAAGAATGGGTTTTCATTAAGAGAATTTGGGGTTGGTGTTATGTCTTAAGGTGAATGAACAGCAGGTATAAAGACCAAAAAGCAAGAAGGAATGTGGCATTTTGGGATAGTATTTTGGTATGGGAAGTTTATAGCTTATGAGTAAAACAAAACAAAACGAAAAAACAACAAAACCAAACAAACAAGCTAAAAAAACTCCAATTACTGTCAGGCTAAAGACAGACTAATTATTTGAGAGATAAACTTATTAAGGAGAATGCATTTGCTATCTTGAGGGGATTGAAAGGCCATTAAAATGACTTCAGGATGAGCTTTGCATTTGAGATAGAAGAAACAGATTGAGAGGGGGCAGCAGGGGGTGCAGAGAGACCACGTAGAAAGCTGTTGCTTTATGTACTTAGAAATGATGGAGGCCTGAACTGGGAGACTTGTAGGGAGGAAGAGAGAATGGATCACATTTTAGACTTTTTAGAAGAAAGATTCAACATGGATTTTTAATTCCTTGAGGAACAGTGGAAAGGGGGAAGAATATATTTTTATTGCTTTAGACACTGAGTATATGGTGATGTCATGATCTTAAACAGAAACACAGAAATAAGAGTAGACTGTGATGTGAGATAAACAGTGAATTCAGTTTGCGCAAATAGTATTGAGAATCCAAGTGACAATGTCCAGTGGGCCAAGCATGTGTTGTAGTCCTGGTGAGAAATCTAGTCTGGAGGTATTAATTGGATTATTATAGCACATAGATTATAATCACCAAAGGACAGTGGGTTAGACAAGAAAAAAGTCATAGACAGAACTTTGAGGAATTTCAACCTTCGTATGATGACTAAAGGAACTCAATAAAGGCAATTGAGGAGTGACCAGAAATAAATAGGTTTTGAGGAAATATGGCGACTGAAAAACCAAAAGAAGCAAGCATTTAAGTGAAGGGAATAATAAGCAGTTTCACGTACTTAAGGAGACACTTGACGTACTTGTAAAATAAGAGGTAAAAACATTTCATTGGGTCTAGTACCGAGCAAGTTAATGTTGCCATTGGCAAAGGGCAGCTTCGTTGGCAATGGTAGCACGGGAATCAGATTGCGAAGGAAGTAGAGGACCTCTGAGTATAAGAAACTGTAAAGTCTGGATGAGAAGGGAATACAAGTACAATGGCAATTGGAAGCAAGCATGCTGCTTCGGGGGGAAAGACTAGAAGTCCCTGAAATTATTAGTGCAAGGTGGTCATCATAACGTGAGAGATCAAACGTAAACCAGAGAGAAGGAATCATTTTTAGACTCAGATCTTACAGGATGTAAAAAAATAATGGATACAGAGAATGACTGTAAAAACATTACAAGGAATTAAAGGTAGACACGTTTGCTTATATTGTAACTAGAAATAATGAAGAAAAGATGAGTGTAGTGCAGAAAAGGGGATAGATTTATCTGGAATGTATGACCTACCTCTATTCATTCTGTGGGGAGTTTTAGCAGTGCATTAATTGATGTCAATCTCCTACAATAAGTAAAACTGACTCATAACGAATAGCCAATTGCTTCTTGGGCACCTAGGGCAAGAGTAGATTTGGGGCAATAGTAGATATCCATTCTAATCAGTAAATAAATATTGGTAATAAAATAAATGTATCCTTCAATCGTTTGCATTTATTTTATAAAATATTTGAAGATACATTTTTTATTTGTTTAAAATTGTAATTAAATGTACATAATGTAAAATTTACCATTTTTAAGCGTACACTTCTGTGGCATTAAGGATAGTACATTGCTGTGAAACGATCATCAGCATCCATGTCCAGAACATTTTCATCTTTTCACCTTCCCCAGACTCTATGGATTGAACACAAGCTATCCATTTCCTCCTCTCCTAGCCCCTGACAACCACCGTTCTACTTTTTGTCTCTGTGAATTTGATGAGATATTTCATATAAGTGGAATCATACAATATATGTCCTTTGGTGACTGGCCTATTTCACTTAGCACGATGTCTTCAAGGTTCATCCATTTTGAAGGATGGGTCAGAATTTACCTGCCTTTTAATGTTGAATAATAGCCCATTGTACACATACACCGCATTTTGTTTACCCATTTATCTGTTTATGGAAACTTGGGTTGCTTCCACATTTTGCTATTGTGAAGAATGCTGCTATGAATATGGGTGCACAAATATCTCTGCAATCCCTGCTTTCAACTAACTCTCTTGACTATATGCCCAGAGGTAGAATAGCTGGATCACATGGTAATTTTGTGTTTAATTTTCTGAAGAACAATATACCATTTTCCACGGTAGCTGTAGCATTTTACATTTCTACCAGCAATGCACAGGATTTTGATTTATCCACATACTCACCAGCAATTATTTCCTAGTTTGCTGGTAATGGCCATGCTAATGGGTGTGAGGTAGTATTTCATCATGGGTTTGATTTGCATTTCCTTTATGATTAGTGATGTTGAACATCCTTTTTATGTGCCTATTGGACGTATGCATATCTTTTTTGGAGAAATATCTATATAAAGTCCTTTGCCCATTTTTAATTGAGTTGTTGTTTTTGTTGTTGTTGAGTTGTAGGAGTTCTTTATATATGCTGGATGTTAACCCTTTATCACTCAGCTTAAATGATCCTTCCAAATTAGATCTCACCATTCCGTATCCTTGCCAAGTGCCTTGCCTGTCACAACATGGACTATCTCTGTTTCTCAATGTTGTATTCACGGTATTTCAAGATCTACTCCCTACCTCCTCCTCAGCCTCTTTCTTCACTGATTTCCAGTTTGCATTTCCATCTTCCTTGACTCCCAAAGTGCTTGCAATTGCCCACACCTAGGTCTTTGCTGATGTGATCTCCTTACCAGAAAAGCACCTGGTCTCTGACTTTCTTCTTAAGAACTGCTATTTGGGGATATACTTGATTCAGAAGTTACCTCTGCTCAGAATCCATCCCTGACACTGCTCCTTTTTTTGGTGCCCTGTGCTATTTTATACATGTGTCTTTTATCCTATTCCATATTATTTTGTAATCGTCTTTTACAGTTTAATTTCCTAGAATTGAGAAGAGAAACCGTTTCTTATCTATCTTTATATTTGTAGTGAAGAGCCTTGATAATGTCACATAAGAGTACAACAAATGCTGGTTGTTGTGGATAAAGTTAATAATAGTAACTTGAAGTATTAATTTAAAAATGTAAAAGGATGGAATTGGATCTTTGCACAGCTGATAAATTTTAATCTACAAAATACTTAATATCAAATAGACCATACTTCTTCTTTGCCTGGCTTCTTTCTCCCTTTAAATTCTTTTCTCTCTGCTTCTCTGTTTCCCTCTCCCTCAGTCTCTCTCTCCTCCTTCCATCCAACCTAACTCTCTTTTATTTTTATTTGAAAATGTTAATCCTTTTGGAATAGACAAGAACAATATATCGTATACTAAGATGTCTAATTTACTTATGTACTTAATGAAGTATTATTATGATTAATAATCAATTATAGCTGCAGTCAGAAGAAACGAATCATTCAATGTTTCCTAGGCAGTCACTATAAATGTGCATTACCTCTCAAGACAATCAGTAATCTATAACTTCTGTAATGCTTTAAACATCACAGATGCTTTGCTTTAGTCCTAGCTGGTCATCAACAACAAGGGTCCATTTATATTACTCGAATGTCTGGTAACAAGTTCACTGCAATTTGCCTCCCTTTTATAGGAACAGTTTCTGTTAGGATGAGCACAATTTACAGTGAGCACATTGCAGATGATATACGGTATTCTGTGCCCCACAAAATTCTCTGTCTGGCGGCAGAAGAGCACTTGGTATGGATGCTTCCTTTCCACTTTTGTTAAGAAATTTATTCAGCTTAAATCTATTTTTAAATTGTCACCTAAGGATATAGCGAATATTCATTAAAATTTAAGATAAATTTACTTTTTTATTTTATAGGAAGTTTTCATTCCAAATTTACTAAGGATGATAGCAGTGGTAGATCTTGCTGAAAATGCACTCACCAAATAACACTGCAGAGATAGAGGTCTGTTATAAATTAAGAGAGAGAGTTTGTAATTGAATTTCCTTAAGAGATGAGACTTTGTTATTGAATAAAATGGGGTAAAACAAAACACTGAGCATTACTAAATAGAGTGTCAGGCATACATACCTTAAATAGATAATCATCAATTAATTATTTGTATAAAAGTGTGAAGATAAATGTGTATTAACATTTTATTTTGCTAATTCTTAAAATGTTTGTTAAAAACATTTGTTTTTAACAAATTTGTTACTGGTTTTGGAATATTTGTAAGAGAAACTGCCAAGAAAGTATCGTGCACTGAATTGCTATAAGGCATGGTAATAAGGTATTTTACATATACCTTGTTAACATGAGTACATACATAGGTACATGCACTTCTTTTCACTGTGATGTCCCTGAGGCACTACAAAATATTTTGGTGATTTCTAAGCATTAAGGAATTTTAGGTTATTTTGAGTGTAGTGCATTAATTCTCCTAGGGATCTCAGAGGTAACAACAGTCTGATGCTATTTTTGAACCTCCCCAAAACTGAATATAAAACATTAATCCTTGTGGTATATAAGGTTGTACAGGCTCCTTGAAAGTGTCACACTGCTAATTCAGTCTAACGACTGAAATAACTCAGACTAGTAACACTATTATTCCCAGAACAGGTTCTCAATGGAAGGCTTACATAATTGGTCCATTTATTTTAAATCAGAAGAAAAAATAGTCATTAGTTTTAAAATAAAATTATTAAAAATCAGAAAATATATATTTAAAGGGGTTAATTAATTATGGGTAGGAGACATATGACTTAAATGTCAATTGATAAGCAACATTTGGGAGACACTGGTAGAAGGTGGTATTGAATACATTTTAGTGAACTCTGTTTTTAAAATAAACATCTTATTTATGTTGAGGATGTATATTTTGTCACTTAGATGATTACATTTATCCTATGTGTGTATTTTTTTGGTTTGCTGAAAAATAGATATGAACATAATTTTCACATTATGTTATCTACAAACTAGAATATGTGCTTAACCTCATATTTATTTATTTATATAATTTTATTTTTTATTGAAGTACAGTTGATTTACAATGTTTTCTTAGTTTCAAGTATACAGCAAAATGATTCAGTTATACATACACACACACATATATATAGTGTATATATATGTAGTACATATATATTTATATTCTTTTTCAGATTCTTTTCCCTTGTAGGTTATGACAAAATAATGAGTAGAGTTCCCTGTGCTATACAGTAGATCTTTCTGGTTTTATCTATTTTATCTGTTTTATATATAGTAGTGTGTATCTGCTAATCCCAACCTCTTAATTTATCCCTCCCCTCCATCTCCTGTTTGGTAACCATAAATGTGTTTTCTATGTCTGTGGGTTTATTTCTGTTTTGTATGTAAGTTCATTTTTATCATTTATTTTTAGATTTGACATATAAGTGATATCATATGATATTTGTCTTTGACTTACTTCACTCTGTAATCTCTATTTAAAGTACTGGGATAAAATTTTAGATAGTCTTGTTTTTAACACTTTAATGTTAGCTATCCAAGATGGTAGCCCGTACTACATGTGGCTGTTAAACATTTGGAATGTGGCTAGTACCAATTGAGATGTGTTGTACATATAATATATATAGTAGATTTCAAAACTTGCTGAAAAAAAGAATTCAAATTATTTCCTTAACTTTTACATTGATTATATGTTGTGATAATAATATTTTGGATATATTGGGGTAAAGTGTTATTAAAATCAATTTCACGTCTTTCTTTTCTGTTTGTTTTGTTTTTTTTTTTTTTTTGCGGTAAGCGGGCTTCTCACTGCTGTGGCCTCTCCCGTTGCGGAGCACAATGTAAATCCTACAATGTCTATATACATGGATAAAGCCTGGTAAAACTTTATGTTTTGTCTGGTTATAACCATAGAACTACTCCATAATAGCAGTAGAACTCACTTAACTGACAGAGTAGACCTTTAGCTGGTTAAAAATAAATGAGGCAATAATAATTATTCATTAAAATAAATTTAGCAAAAATGTATTTTATAAGTATTAGCTTTCAAATTCTTTAAATAAATATTTTTGAAAGAGTAAATGCTTAAACTCATATGATTATCTGATATTATAAGTTTAAAAAGCACTTTATTTTATATTTCATAATAACACTTGTTAGATAAATGCCTCTCTAAAGGAGCACTTGACATAGCAGAATCCTATAAAGAAACTTTCAACTGGAAAATTTAGATAAAATGCATTCTCTGAGAATAACCTAGAGAAGAGAATTCAGAGAACAGCTAGTAATTAAAACATGACAGATTCCATTCCAATTGTTTTAAATTGTTGAACAATTTTGGCCAGTTAAAAATTAAATCCCATTAGTACAAACTCAGTTTGGGAATCTGAGATACTTTGAAATGAAGCAAAGGCTTTGGTGCCAATCTGCAGCCACTCAGTCATGTCCAAATGGCTCGGATCTGGGCAGCAGTGTCTCCTGGATCTCCACAGTAAAGCCACTATGAAGACGCCATCCAGATAGGGTTTCAGACCACACAAGGACAACATAAGCCTCAATTCAAGGAGTTTCTGAGAGATGGTATTAAGAACATGGGGTTAACAAAGCCAAAGGACTAATGAATTATAGAAATGATTGTGAAAGCCCATAAACAGCCTCAGGCAAACTCCATCTCAGAATATTATGCTGAAATCAGTGGAAAGTAATTTTAAGTCAGACACACTAAATTACGATTGACAAGTGTGGAAAATAAGAATGATTGGTGAGTTACCATTTTATTATTTTTTATTTCAATTTCACTTTGTCAGGCAAGTCCTTATTCTCAATATCTATATGACAAAAGAATCAATACTTCAAGAAATAAATAGAAGTGTTTCACCTGAAATAAAAGAAGCTAAAGTATCTAATTGTATCTGCTTTTAGAAGTTACAAACAGGTCAACAAGCAAAATCTACCAGTGAGAGATCAGAGCGTGTAAAAATCATAGTGTGTAGAATGCCAGTGGATATAGGTAAAAAGAGAAAAATAAATGTGTACCAGCTACATCAGATTAAAGTAACCTTAGCAATGGTGAGGACAAAGTCATCTTCAAATGGGAATGATTTAAGGCTTTTATTGTTTTTAAAATTATAGTTCAAATCTATATTGCCTTAACAGTTGTAATTTTATTTTTTTAGGTTTATTTTTAAAAAGTTTTAAACGTCTTTATTGGAGTATAATTGGTTTACTTTGTTGTGTAAGTTTCTGTTGTATAACAAAGTGAATCAGCTATATGTATATATATATCCCCATATCCCCTCCCTCTTGGTCTCCCTCCCACCCTCCCAATCCCACCCCTCTAGGTGGTCACAAAGCACAGAGCTGATCTCCCTGTGCTATGCAGCTGCTTCCCACTAGCTATCTATTTCACATTTGGTAGTGTATATATGTCCATGCCACTCTCTCACTACGTCCCAGCCTACACTTCCCCCTCCCTGTGTCTTCAAGCCCACTCTCTACGTCTGTGACTTTATTCCTGTCCTGCCCCTAAGTTCTTCAGAACCCTTTTTTTTTTTTTGGATTCCATATAATATGTGTTAGCATACAGTATTTGTTTTTCTCTTTCTGACTTACTTCACTCTATATGACAGACTCTAGGTCCATCCACCTCACTACAAATAACTCAATTTCATTTCTTTTTATGGCTGAGTAATATTCCATTGTATATATGTATCACATCTTCTTTATCCATTCATCTGTCGATGGACACTTAGGTTGATTCCATGTCCTGGCTATTGTAAATAGAGCTGCAATGAACATTGTGATACATGACTCTTTTTGAATTATGGTTTTCTCAGGGTATATGCCCAGTAGTGGCATTGCTGGATCATATGGCAGTTCTATTTTTAGTTTTTTAAGGAACCTCCATATTGTTCTGCATAGTGGCTGTATCAATTTACATTCCCACCAACAGT
>NC_041220.1:5385911-5388290 GCF_002837175.3 Physeter macrocephalus
TTGCGGAGCACAGGCTCCGGACGCGCAGGCCCAGCGGCCATGGCTCACGGGCCCAGCCGCTCCGCGGCACGTGGGATCCTCCCGGACCGGGGCACGAACACGTGTCCGCTGTATCGGCAGGCGAACTCTCAACCACTGCGCCACCAGGGAAGCCCTCTTTTCTGTTTTTAATGTGACTGCTAGAAAATTTAAACCTATGAGGATGGCTAAAATATTTTGCTTGTATTATTTTTCAAATGGGCCAGTGTTAAACTCTAACGAGAGGAATAATAGTTTGAGGATAGTAATAAAATGTCATGATTATTTTTTTATAATTATGGTATTTTTACACAATGCAAGTCATTAAAAACATGATATTAAACTATATTTGTTGACACTGAGATATGTTTCCAATATCTAATAATTAAAAGAAGTTACAATTAAAATAAATCTTGAATATATAAGAATAATATAGTCATATATGTATATATGTAGATCTCAAAGTGATTGTAACTGAATGATGTAATTAAAATTGATTCCAATTTTCTCTTGCATTCCTTTCTGTTTTATTTAACTTCTACAACAAGAAAAATAAATAATCATTGTTAAAAAAGTTATGGAAATATGGTAGTTAATACAAGCAAAAAAGCAAAGTCTTTGGCAGACCTTTTATTAACATGCAATTTGGCTTTAACTTTAGGAAAATTCAAAAATCCCTTTCTCTAGTTTTGATTCATTTCTTCCCTTTTTTGAACAAGATACACTGGATTCAAACTAATATTAGATACTCAATGTAAATCCTACAATGTCTATATACATGGATAAAGCCTGGTAAAACTTTATGTTTTGTCTGGTTATAACCATAGAACTACTCCATAATAGCAGTAGAACTCACTTAACTGACAGAGTAGACCTTTAGCTGGTTAAAAATAAATGAGGCAATAATAATTATTCATTAAAATAAATTTAGCAAAAATGTATTTTATAAGTATTAGCTTTCAAATTCTTTAAATAAATATTTTTGAAAGAGTAAATGCTTAAACTCATATGATTATCTGATATTATAAGTTTAAAAAGCACTTTATTTTATATTTCATAATAACACTTGTTAGATAAATGCCTCTCTAAAGGAGCACTTGACATAGCAGAATCCTATAAAGAAACTTTCAACTGGAAAATTTAGATAAAATGCATTCTCTGAGAATAACCTAGAGAAGGGAATTCAGAGAACAGCTAGTAATTAAAACATGACAGATTCCATTCCAATTGTTTTAAATTGTTGAACAATTTTGGCCAGTTAAAAATTAAATCCCATTAGTACAAACTCAGTTTGGGAATCTGAGATACTTTGAAATGAAGCAAAGGCTTTGGTGCCAATCTGCAGCCACTCAGTCATGTCCAAATGGCTCGGATCTGGGCAGCAGTGTCTCCTGGATCTCCACAGTAAAGCCACTATGAAGACGCCATCCAGATAGGGTTTCAGACCACACAAGGACAACATAAGCCTCAATTCAAGGAGTTTCTGAGAGATGGTATTAAGAACATGGGGTTAACAAAGCCAAAGGACTAATGAATTATAGAAATGATTGTGAAAGCCCATAAACAGCCTCAGGCAAACTCCATCTCAGAATATTATGCTGAAATCAGTGGAAAGTAATTTTAAGTCAGACACACTAAATTACGATTGACAAGTGTGGAAAATAAGAATGATTGGTGAGTTACCATTTTATTATTTTTTATTTCAATTTCACTTTGTCAGGCAAGTCCTTATTCTCAATATCTATATGACAAAAGAATCAATACTTCAAGAAATAAATAGAAGTGTTTCACCTGAAATAAAAGAAGCTAAAGTATCTAATTGTATCTGCTTTTAGAAGTTACAAACAGGTCAACAAGCAAAATCTACCAGTGAGAGATCAGAGCGTGTAAAAATCATAGTGTGTAGAATGCCAGTGGATATAGGTAAAAAGAGAAAAATAAATGTGTACCAGCTACATCAGATTAAAGTAACCTTAGCAATGGTGAGGACAAAGTCATCTTCAAATGGGAATGATTTAAGGCTTTTATTGTTTTTAAAATTATAGTTCAAATCTATATTGCCTTAACAGTTGTAATTTTATTTTTTTAGGTTTATTTTTAAAAAGTTTTAAACGTCTTTATTGGAGTATAATTGGTTTACTTTGTTGTGTAAGTTTCTGTTGTATAACAAAGTGAATCAGCTATATGTATATATATATCCCCATATCCCCTCCCTCTTGGTCTCCCTCCCACCCTCCCAATCCCACCCCTCTAGGTGGTCACAAAGCACAGAGCTGATCTCCCTGTGCTATGCAGCTGCTTCCCACTAGCTATCTATTTCACATTTGGTAGTGTATATATGTCCATGCCACTCTCTCACTA
>NC_041220.1:5389593-5404814 GCF_002837175.3 Physeter macrocephalus
ATTTGTTTATTTTTGTTTTTATTTCCATTTCTCTAGGAGATGGGTCAAAAAGGATCTTGCTGTGATTTATGTCACAGAGTGTTCTGCCTATGTTTGTCTCTAAGAGTTTTATAGTGTCTGGTCTTACATTTAGGTCTTTAATCCATTTTGAGTTTATTTTTGGGTATGGTGTTAGGGAGTGTTCTAATTTCATTCTTTTTTTACATGTACCTGTCCAGTTTTCCCAGCACCAATTATTGAAGAGGCTGTCTTTTCTTCATTGTATATTCTTGATTCCTTTATCAAAGATAAGGTGACCATATCTGTGTGGGTTATCTCTGGGCTTTCTATCCTGTTCCATTGGTCTATATTTCTGTTTTTGTGCCAGTCCCATGCTGTCTTGATTTCTGTAGCTTTGTAGTATAGTCTGAAGTCAGGGAGCCTGGGTCCTCTAGCTCCTTTTTTCTTTCTCAAGATTGCTTTGGCTATTTGGGGTCTTTTGTATTTCCATACAAATTGTGAAATTTTTTGTTCTAGTTCTGTGAAAAATGCCATTGGTAGTTTGATAGGGATTGCACTGAATCTGTAGATTGCTTTGGGTACTACAGTCATTTTCACAATGTTCATTCTTCCAATCGAAGGACTTGGTATATCTCTCCATCTGTTTGTATCATCTTTAATTTCTTTCATCGGTGTCTTATAGTTTTCTGCATACAGCTCTTTTGTCTCCTTAGGTAGGGTTATTCCTAAGTATTTTATTCTTTTTGTTGCAATGGTAAATGGGAGTGTTTCCTTAATTTCACTTTCAGATTCTTAATCATGTGCTCATGGAACATTCTCCAGGATAGATCATATCTTGGGTCACAAATCAAGCATTGGTAAATTTAAGAAAATTGAAATCGCATCAAGTGTCTTTTCCGACCACAATGCTATGAGACTAGATATCAATTACAGGAAAAGATCTGTAAAAAATACAAACACATGGAGGCTAAACAATACACTACTTAATAACGAAGTGATCACTGAAGAAATCAAAGAGGAAATCAAAAAATACTTAGAAACAAATGACAATGGAGACTAGGTTTATTCCTAGATATTTTATTCTTTTTGTTGCAGTGGTAAATGGGAGTGTTTTCTTAATTTCACTCTCAGATTTTGTTGTTAGTATATAGGAATACAAGAGTCTTCTGTGCATTAATATTGTATCGTGCTACTTTACCAAATTCATTGATTAACTCTGTAGTTTTCTGGTAGCATCTTTAGGATTCTCTCTGTATACTATCATGTCATCTGCAAACAGTGACAGCTTTACATCTTTTTTTTCCAATTTGGATTCCTTTTATTTCTTTTTCGTCTCTGCTATGGCTAAAACTTCCAAAACTATGTTGAATAATAGTGGGGATAGTGGGCACCATTGTCTTTTTCCTGATCTTAGAGGAAATGGTTTCAGTTTTTCACTATTGAGAATGATGTTGGCTGTGGGTTTGTCATATATGACCTTTATTATGTTGAGGTAAGTTCCCTCTATGCCTACTTTCTGGAGAGTTTTTATCATAAATGGGTGGGGAATTTTGTTGAAAGCTTTTTCTGTTTCTATTGAGATTATCATATGGTTTTTATCCTTCAATTTGTTAATATAGTGTATCACATTGATTGGGTTTGGTGTATTGAAGAACCCTTGCATTCCTGGGAATAACCCCACTTGATCATGGTGTATGACCCTTTTAATGTGCTGCTGGATTCTGTTTGCTAGTATTTTGTTGAGGATTTTTTGCATCTATGTTCATCAGTGATATTGGCCTGTAGTTTTCTTTCTTTGTGACATCTTTTTCTGGTTTTGGTATCAGAATGATGGTGGCCTTGTAGAATGAGTTTGGGAGTGTTCTTCCCTCTGCTATATTTTGGAAGAATTTGAAAAGGATAGGTGTTAGCTCTTCTGTAAACGTTTGATAGAATTCGCCAGTGAAGGCCTCTGGTCCTGAGCTTTTGTTTGTTGGAAGATATTTAACCACAGTTTCAACTTCAGTGCTTGTGATGGGTCTATTTATATTTTCTATTTCTTCCTGGTTCAGTCTCCGAAGTTTGTGCTTTTCTAAGAATTTGTCCATTTCTTCCAGGTTGTCCATTTAATTGCCATATAGTTGCTTGTAGTAATCTCTCATGTTCCTTTTTATTTCTGCATTTTCAGTTGTTACTTCTTTTCATTTCTAATTCTATTGATTTGAGTTTTCTCCTTTTTTTTCTTGATGAGTCTGGCTAAAGGTTTATCAATTTTGTTTATCTTCTCAGAGCACCACCTTTTAGTTTTATTTATCTTTGTTATCATTTCCTTCATTTCTTTTTCATTTATTTCTGATCTGATCTTTATGATTTTTTTCCTTTTGCTAACTTTGGGGATTTTTTTGTTCTTCTTTCTCTAATTGCTTTTGGTGTAAGTTTAGGTTGTTTATTTGAGATTTTTCTTGTTTCTTGAGGTAGAATTGTATTGCTATAAACTTCCCTCTTAGATCTGCTTTTGCTGCATCCCATTGGTTTTGGGCCGTCATGTTTTCATTGTCATTTGTTTCTAGGTATTTTTTTAATTTCCTCTTTGATTTCTTCAGGGAACTCTTGGTTATTTAGTAGTGTAATGTTTAGCCTCCATGTGTTTGTATTTCTTGCTGTTTTTTTCCTGTAATTGATTATCTAGTCTCATAGCATTGTGGTCGGAAAAGATACTTGATACAGTTTCAATTTTCTTAAATTTACCAAGCCTTGATTTGTGACCCAAGATCACAAATGTTGTATCCTGGAAAATGTTCCATAAGCACTTGAGAAGAAAGTGTATTCTTTTGATCTTGGATGGAATGTCCTATAAAGATCAATTAAGTCCATCTTGTTTAATGTATCATTGAAAGCTTGTGTTTCCTCATTTATTTTCATTTTGGATGATCTGTCCATTGGTGAAAGTAGGGTGTCAAAGTTCCCTACTATTTTTGCGTTACTGTCAATTTCCCCTTTTATGGCTGTTAGCATTTGTCTTATGTATTGAGGTGCTCCTATGTTGGGTATATAAATATTTACAATTGTTACATCTTCTTCTTGGAATGATCCCTTGATCATTATGTAGTGTCCTTCTTTGTCTCTTGTAATAGTCTTTATTTTAAAGTCTATTTTTTCTGTTATGAGAATTGCTACTCTAGCTTTCTTTTGATTTCCATTTGCATGGAATATCTTTTTCCATCCCCTCACTTTCAGTCTGTAGGTGTCCCTAGGTCTGAAGTGGGTCTCTTGTAGACAGCATATATACGGGTCATGTTTTTGTATCCATTCAGCCACTCTATGTCTTTTGGTTGAAGCATATAATCCATTTACATTTAAGGTAATTATTGATATGTGTTTTCCTATTACCATTTTCTTAATTGTTTTGGGTTTGTTATTTTAGGTCTTTTCCTCCTCTTGTGTTTCATGCCTAGAGAAGTTCCTTTAGCATTTGTTCTAAAGCTGGTTTGGTGGTGCTAAATTCTCTTAGCTTTTGCTTCTCTGTAAAGGTTTTAATTTCTCCAACAAATCTGAATGAGATCCTTGCTGTGTAGAGTAGTCTTAGTTGTAGGTTTGTCCCTTTCATCAGTGTAAATATGTCTTGTCACTCTCTTCTGGCTTGCAGAGTTTCTGCTGAAAGATCAGCTGTTAACCTTATGGGGATTCCCTTGTATATTATTTGTTGTTTTTCCCTTGCTGCTTTTAATACTTTTTCTTTGTATTTAATTTTTGTGTTTTTAATATTTTTTTTTGTATTTAATTTTTGATAATTTGATTAATATGTGTTTTGACGTGTTTCTCCTTGGATTTATCCTGTATGGGACTCTGCACTTCCTGGACTTGACTGACTATTTCCTTTCCCATATTACAGAAGTTTTCAACTATAATCTCTTCAAATATTTTCTCAGTCTCTTTCTTTTTTTCTTCTTCCTCTGGGACCCCTAAATTCAAACGTTGGTGCATTTAATGTTGTCCCAGAGGTCTCTGAGACTGTCCTCAATTTTGTTCATTCTTTTTTCTTTATTCTGCTCTGTGATAGTTATTTCTACTATTTTATCTTCCAGGTCACTTATCTGTTCTTCTACCTCAATTATTCTGCTATTGATTCCTTCTAGAGAATTTTTAATTTCATTTATTGTGTTGTTCATCATTGTTTGTTTACTCTTTCGTTCTTCTAGGTCCTTGTTAAACGTTTCTTGTATTTTCTCCATTCTATTTCCAAGATTTTGGATCATCTTTACTATCATTACTCTGAATTATTTTGCAGGTAGAATGCCTATTTCCTCTTCATTTGTTTGGTCTGGTGGGTTTTTATCTTGCTCTTTCATCTGCTGTGTGTTTCTCTGTCTTCTCATTTTGCCTAACTTACTGTGTTTGGGGTCTCCTTTTCACAGGCTGCAGGTTCGTAGTTTCCGTTTTTTTTGGTGTCTGCCCCTGGTGGGTAAAGTTGGTTCAGTGGGTTGTGTACGCTTCCTGTTGGAGAGTACTGGTGCCTGTGTTCTGGTGGATGTGGCTGGATCTTGTCTTTCTGGTGAGCAGGACCATGTCCGGTGGTGTGTTTTGGGTTGTCTGTGAACTTAGTATATTTTTAGGCAGCCTCTCTGCTAATGTGTGGGGTTGTGTTCTTGTTCTCCTAGTTGTTTGGCATGGGGTGTCCAGCACTGGAACTTGCTGGTCATTGAGTGGAGCTGGGTTTTAGTGTTGAGACAGAGATCTCTGGGAGAGCTCTCGCCAATTGATATTATGTGGAGCTGGGAGGTATCTCATGGTACAGTGTCCTGTACTCTGCTCTCCAACCTCTGAGGTTCAGTCCTGACAGCCAGCTGGAGCACCGAGACTGTGTCAGCCACACAACTTTGCTCTCCTTGAATTTGATTGTAGCTGTTTTGACTTGGAGCTTAGTACTGGTTTTGTTTTACTCTTGGCTTGTTTTCACTTCCATGAAGCCCGAGACCAGCATGCAGGGCAAAGGCTGAGGCATCAGCCAGAGGAGGCAATCTCTGAGGGCTTGACGGACTGCAGGAATGCTCTGAGGTGTCCTGGCTCTGCCACCTTTGAAGACGTCAAACTCCCGGTTGTCTCTTTATTAACATTTGGGGTATACAAGTAATTTTTTTTTTTTTGAACCAGAAAACTGTCCTTTTGAAATCTATGTCTATAAGTTGGATCTCAACAATCATGTTTTGCACAGTATTTTTCTATTAGGGATAGAACCCAGACACATCAAAAATAACATACACTACAACCATCTGTAAGCGAATGGTGCTCTATGTATCCAACGATTAGTGCATATCTACACACCCCAACATAGAGGATTATATTCATACACACGTAAAGTAACTTTGCATTGAAAGCATGTAACAAAAGAATGATTTCCCCAGTGGACCAGTCAACTAAACTTGCTGCAAGATTTTATGCTACAATGATCCAGTTTGGGGTTATTCTATAGCAGTTCATCCAATGCAGCATTTCCCAAATCAGTGTGGGATTTTTTATCTGGATGAAAAGTAGAACATTGCCAGAACCATAGAAGCCCTTCTCTTGCCTTGTGTTCCCACCGCACGCCCTCCACTCCCCCAAAGGCAACCACTCATATTAACTACTAAAACCACAGATGAGTTTTACCTAATTTGGATTTTAACTACATATATACTTGATGTATACTATGTGCTCTGCTTTTTTGCTCAACATTTTTTTTCATTTCTTTTTTTTTTATATCCAACTTCTCAACCACCAGCACTTTTGCTTCTACCCCTGCATCTCTGCTGAAAGTGCTGTGACCAAAGTTACCAACAAATTCCTTATTGCCGAATCCAGTGCCCATTCATCTGCTGTATACTTTCTTGTTTTGAACCCAGCCTTGTAAACAATTCCTTATTAAGATTGTATGATGGTGTACTCCTTTGGCTTTCTTCCTATCTCTCTAAGTTTTTTTGTTGTTTAGTTTTAGTTTCCTACTGCTGTTCTGCCCATCTCTTCTCTCTTCACATAGTCACCTTAGATACCCCACTCCTTGCCAGAGTATCAAATTTTGACTGCATGCTCTATGTCTCTATTTGTGTCCCAGAGCATCCACCT
This sequence comes from Physeter macrocephalus, assembly GCF_002837175.3. Taxonomy (NCBI): domain Eukaryota; kingdom Metazoa; phylum Chordata; class Mammalia; order Artiodactyla; family Physeteridae; genus Physeter; species Physeter macrocephalus. The sequence goes on from NC_041220.1 coordinate 5,395,672, forward strand.
GACTCTAGACCACCATATTCTCCACCCAAAAGTTTCTATTTGAATATGCCAATATGTCTAAAATTTAACTTAATATACTCCCCAAACTTCCTTCTCTTCCCATGTTTCCTACTTTAATGAGTAACATCATTGTTCACCTTTGTTTGCAAGCTAGAAAATTGGACATTATCCTTGACCCTATCCTCTTCCTCCCATGTGTATGTAATCACTCATCAAATCGAGATGATTCTACTTATAAGTGATTTTCCAAATATGGACCTTCTTGCATTATTGGTACTGCTGCTCTAGTCCTGCCTCCCTCACCTTAACATACAGCAACAGTCTTAATTCTGGTCTCTAAATTCTGCTATTTTTCTCAAATAAAGGACTTCCATATACTAATGATCTAATGTCAATTAATGTTAATATAATACTCATATTTTATTGCTCTTCTTATTAGATGATTCCGATAATTAAAATTTTAGTATAGCAATTGTGATTTCCCAGAAAAATAAATATATTTTCCTTATAATGTCGTTATCAAATTTATATTCCATTGGGCTTCCCTGGTGGTGCAGTGGTTGAGAGTCTGCCTGCCAATGCAAGGGACATGAGTTTGAGCCCTGGTCTGGGAAGATCCCACATGCCACGGAGCAGTTGGGCCCGTGAGTCACGACTACTGAGCTTGAGCGTCTGGAGCCCGTGCTCCGCAACAAGAGAGGCCGCTATGGTGAGAGGCCCGCGCACCGTGATGAAGAGTGGCCCCTGCTTGCCCCAACTAGAAAAAGCCCTCGCACAGAAACGAAGACCCAACACAGCCAAAAAATAATTAATTAATTATTTTTTTTAAATGCTTAAAAAAGTTTTATATTCCATTAAGAATTCTTTCATATAAAGAGAGATGACATTTTGAATATAATCATGAAGAGTTAGGTGATTTAAAATAACTGTTCCATGTTTTCTAATATTTTAGAATTTTAGAGTCTTAATTATTCTTTTTAAGAAAGGAGAGATAGATATTGTACAGTTTCAATATAAATGCTTCCAATTGATGCATTATGCTTGCAAAAACCTAATTATTTTATGCATAGTAGAAAAACACCTCCCTTTGGATCTTTCCACACATAGAGATCATTTTGAATTGATAAAGATTTATTTAAGGGTGACATTGAATCTTGAATCACTAGAACACATACACATCTTAAAGTGTATGTATATGGTTTGGGGAACTACAACTCATAATTTAATAGGATTTCAAGAATCTATCAGAGTTACACAGACTCCTGACTTCATGTAATTTTAAGTCAAAGCACTTTATAGTTTAACTCAGGAAATTATGTACATGGAAAGCATTTACAAAACAAATATCTTTTCTCTGGGTAGACATTTACACCATTTTGGGTTATCTAGAAAGTCCAAATGAAAACCAATTAATTCCTAAAATTAAGAGCCATATAATAACACTTTATCATCTTAATTGAATTTGCAAAAATAAATAAATATAAACATTTAATTGAACATCACTTCTGAAATTAAATGTCTCAGTTCTGTGTATGGTCATCTTGTCTAACGGCAAATCACTTGCATTTACCTACAAATCTGAAGCAAAAATATAGAGTTCCAGACATGTCAAACTTAATCAAACATTGTATTTTAATTTTGAGTTGGAAGAAAATGAAACGCTGAATCTCTGTATTTTAATACAAGTCATTGTAATTAATAATGACACTATTAATTTGTTTTTAATTCTAAGTACGCTTTGCACCGAAAAATCTACACATTTTACTATCAAGGCAACAAAATGCAAGGGTGCAGGGTGTCCACCATCTGACGAGAGGATTTAGTATTTCTTTTAAATATTCAAAACTATGTCTGATCTCACTTAAGATTTATTGGATCTCATTGCATAGATTTCCAAGTTTGTTAATCAAACAAGGGATGATTTAAGATATGTGATGCTTGCAGTGAGGATTTATTTTAAATATCCTAGTAAAAATCGAAGGATTTTTGAATAATGTCAAAAATTCTGGAGAAAAATTAAGAATATTATCTGATACTTATTGTAAAATAATAAAATAATTCATCTTATCCAAAATGAAAAACAATACTATTTTATGGAAAACTCTATAACTACTAAAATAACACCCTAATCATGTAATAACAGTTGATAATGTGCTGGTTCTTTTTTCTTTACCATTAACCTTTTCCTATTTGCCAAGTACCCTTTACTTTCTTCCATGTTGTGTGGTGGCAGAAAGAATAATAAACTGGAACTCAAGAAATCTGTTTATCTTTGTATCTACCAGTAAATAAAGACTGGATAAAGACAAGTTTCTTAACTTCTCTGGCCTTAGTTTATTCTTCTAGACTCTATTCATTTAGGGACTTTTTAGTTTTCTGGGCTTTCTTTTTAGAAACTCTCTGGGGGAATGAATTCCGGGTGAAAAAACTGATTACTTTTTATCTTTACTATATCTGTCCTTTTTATCATTGTCTGTCTGAGATGATGCATTCTAAAGGAAAGGAAACTTATCTTTTCAAGTTGCTTTAACTGTCACAGCAGTCTATACACATAGGTACTTAATATATAATTTTAAAATAGATTGCCTTTTCACAATTGTTATTTTTTTTTATTCATGATACTAATATTTTATAATAGAGTGACTTTCTAAAATCATGTCATTATACAACGCCTGTCACTAAACTTCACAAAATGAGGCGGGTTTAGTCGTGAAGTATTTTAACAGAAGGAGAGAAAGAAATAGACGTATGTTTCCTATTCACATATAAGTATAAATACATCTTGCTGATACAGACAATCCATACAAGTTAGTTTTGCTCTCTCCAAAGGGTCATTCTAGAGCTTGACACCCTGTTTAATAACGGTGAAACACTGAAAATATAACACATTGCAGAAAACTGATTGGTGAGACCACAATGAATATTAAAACACCCCAGATAATTCCAGCATTACTTAAAAAACATTACCTTTGCTAAATGATTATGTTAACATCATTCTGTCATAGCTAAGGAAAAGTTTTGTGATTATTCAAAAAGATAAAACCTCATAATATGATTGCTGATTGCCAAGTGCTTTCATTATCAAATATCACTTTATGATTCAAAATATTAAAAATGTAGACCTTTTGCATTATACATAATTTTGACAGAATGGCAGAATATTACAATCTTCATTAAACTTCATTGCATTTACTATAAATAATTTCAATAAAATTGCTACCATATTACCTTCCAGTTGTTAACAGAATCATATAGATTTTCTTCTCTCCAAATTCAATAGTTTGTAGTACACTGCAGCTCCTTTAAAAACAATGTTTCACTATGTCTCTATTGAAGTTTCTATTGATGACTCAGATTTCTGAATTGCAAATTTTATCTTTACAACACACTGATCTACCTTGCCTTGCTTAGCCATATCAAATCGTATCCCAAACGCAACATCATTTTCCCCTTGACAGGTGCAGGTAGCAGTATTCTAGGGAAGATTCTTTTGTACTGATTTTGCCAGGGATCATTATTCAGTCTTTGCTGTGTTACCATAAAAATAATATATTACTCACACTTTATTTTCATTGTATTTATTAGTTTCTAGCTCCCCTATTCCACCATTAACAATATTTTGACTAAAAATCCTGTGTAAACATACAATTTATTTCTCTTATTGATGCTTGATAGTTTGTATACCATTAAAAATATTTTCTGCTATTGCTATAGATTTCAACTACTTTTATTTAGCCACATCCATGTATATTCATATTATGGAAGTGGGGGATAGGAGTTGGTAGATTAGACTGCCTGTTTAATAAAATAAGTTAGTAAAATAGTAATGATGATATATTTCCATAGACTTTCAGACCTGGAAGAGATCTTCCAGTTGGACTAGTTTCTCTAAATACTCTGGTGCATCATGCAGTAGAGATTTTATTTATGCTGATGTAGGGGAGCAAAATTGCCACCCCAAAATATCTCTTTGGTATTAATATTATTTCAATCTGAAAACAATCAAAGACCAAAAGACTTGGAAAGTAACTTCAACTTTCCCCCAACTGCCTAAAAGAAAGAGGATAGAGGACCTCTTCCAGGAAGGGAGCTATCACTGCAGGTTACCACAGTATGAACTAGGGGTGTGGACAGAAAGAAACTCAGCAAAGTCTGCTTCTTAAAATTACTCTCTTGTGTCCCATTGTTTGTGCAGGGATGAGAGAACATTCATTTATCAAACACTTGTTTTTCCATCTCCATGTGTGCTGCTTTCCTCCCCTTTGAAGCACAAAACACCTACCTCAACATCCTCTTTTGTCTTTAGCTGAAAATGGTATTTAAGGTGAGGGTTTCAGCCATTTTGGTGAGTTACCCAGTTTCCCTGGGTCTCTCCCATGTATACACGTTATTAAATTTTGATTTTCTCCTGCTAATCTGCCTTATGTGAACTTGATTCTTAGACCAGCCAAAAGGACCCAGAAGGGTACAGGAAACTTTCTTCCTCCCTGACACTCTTCTCTTTGTCCACCTTCCATGTCTCATACCCTAAAGTCCAAATCCACTCATCCTGAAGACCCATTCAATTGCTACTACTTTCATAAACTCTCCTTGATTCCCAGTGCTGGAGGTTATATTCTTAGTTCACTTTATATTTTATGTAGGCCTTCCTATGACATTTATCCCCTTGTATCTTACATGATAGTATACAATATAATACAATATAATATAATATAAACAATTTTTCCTGATAAACCATAATATTCCTGTCATCCTAAGCACACAAAACAATGCCTACTACAGAGTGAAGTTTAGTGGCAAACACATAGACTTCTTAACTGGTTTGGCATAGGTCTGATAATAAACTCAGCCACTTGGTTCTTAACTTCTCTGTGTTTCAGCTTCTTCATATAATCATTGAAAGATAATGCTGCTTTCTTGTTATCTTTGAAAAGTTGTCTAGCCTTGTGACACACTTTAAAGGATTAACTGTTTCCCGAGATATCCCTTCTTGTATTCTGCTTGTAATTTAAAGTGGAAATGCAGTTTAATTAAATCTGAAGAGCATACTGACATCTTGCCTTAAAGCTTTGTAACATGCAACTATTTCACATTTATTACTTTGCTAGTATCAAATATTACATAAACTATAATTCAGTGTTTTAATATAAAATGATCATGTGGTAATTACTATCCTTATTTATATGAATTTTCAGAGATTTAAGTAATTTTTCCAATATCAGACAACTGATGGATGACAGTCCATAATTCAAAAAGGATAATAATTCAAAAATGATCTTTTTATACCAAGTACATATCCTATTTCCTGCCTTTTTGGAAAAAAAAATATATACATATGTGTATATTTGGAAAGCCCTATATATGTGAGTACACATAAAAATATTGAAGATTATCCATCTATCTATCTATCAATCTAAAATCTCATTTAACTTTGATTACTTGGTGATTTTCAAATACCAACCAGTTAATTTAATGATTTTTTTTCTCTTTCTTTTACACACAGCTCCAAAACCTTCCCTTCTGTTTTATGCCTCTTAGTATTTTTTCTTTGAATTACTTTTAATGAATAACCTGTCATACAACTTTTTAACCAAATCATCTTTACAACTTTGCTCCATTAAGTATACTCAATTTTAAGAAGTCTTTAAGCATTTTAAACATATATAATTGATTCCAAAGTATCTTAATATAAATATAATTTTCAATTCTTAGGCTAATTATTGTTTTTAACACATATGCAAACTTTAGCTATTAATCAACTTTGGTTTTTCTATTAAAAAAATTGTCATTATGTAAATAATTAAATTGTTTTTGATATATGGTGACAGTGAAGTTCTGTTCCTACTCTAAAATAACCTTGGAAGCGTCATTGTGGAATTAACATCTTAAACTAGAATCAATAGGAACTGATAGCAAATGTTATCAAACATTTCCACCTCTGCATTTTAGAACTATAACTCCCTTAGCTTTTACATTCGTTTCAATACAGCCACACACTTAAATTATCTCAATTATATCACTTCTCTCAAGAAACAGTCTGTACTTTGAGATCAAGCAAACACACCACATTGGGTAAAGAAACAGGAAAAAGAACAAAGAGGAATTAGAGAATGAATCTTATACTCACGGAATGTTCTATAAAATTCTTCAAGAGCCAGGTGCTTGTCTGAGTTAAAATCATCATATTTCAGTAGATCATACAAAGTACAATCAGAAAGGTCCTTGCCAAGTTCTTCCTGTTTTATCACCTGACAAGAAAATTAAATTCATGCAATTATATCTGCCTTAACATTTCTATAGTATAATTAATTATATGTAAATCACTTAATAGGTAATTTAAGTCTGTAGTTGGGCAAAGAACTGAACCTATGAGAAACCTGGGATTTCAGTTACTGGACATTTATTTTCAACTGTTTCAAAGATATAGTTATAAATTTGACTTAGTTGCTTTGACGTTAAGATACGTACTTAGAATTTAGCCTAAATTTTCTAATACAAAAATCTCCCAGTAGGACCCAGAAAATCTGAACAATAAAAGGACATTTTTGTATTTCAGTCATTTCCTTTGTTCCACTTATATTGGCTCAAGAAAATAACTGCACATGAAAATGTCCTCCAATGTCTCAGTGACCCATGTCAAAATAGAACAGCTCTTCTCCAACAAAAATAGTGAGGAAATTTGGTCCAACTTTCATCTTCCTATTATTTGTAAAAAATGAAGTTAGTATTTTTCTTTCTCTTCTGCCTAAACTCCTCCCCAGCTGGAAATGAAGGCATTTGGTATTCTGAATTAACTCCCTGGGTCACAAAGGAGCTATTTAACAAATGACTGTTCCAGGAGCCAGATAGAATTAATGCACCGATTGATGATGGAAACCTACCCAAGCATGGGTGAGGAAAATCACCAGACTGCTTTTCTACTCTGTGCTCTGTTCCATGGACTGGGGCAGTAGCTTTTTTATACTCTGTTTTTTACCAGACAGATATAGCCTGTCTGGTAAAAGAGGTCTCCAAGATTTTTCAAACATTCCTTTTCATTCTGGGTAGCTGCATAGCTGTGTCCACCGTCTTTCATATTTGTCCACAGAGGGAGTGGTTCATACTGCTTGGAGCTTTGCTTCCCCGTGTGTTTGTTTGTTTTTTTTTTTTTTTTTTTTTTAAAGTTGGTGCAATCAGGAAACACAGACTCTGAAGTCAGCCAGCTCTGGGTTCAGACCATGCCAAGGCCACTTAATTGTTCTATAATATCTGACAAGTCACTCAACCTTTTCTCAATTAGAAATTAAAGATAGTAACCTCTATCTCTCCTGGTTGTTGTGCAGACTTATAAAAACATGTATATGCTTATACACACACGTATCGTCAAGTGCAAGACACACAGTATACATTCAGACCTAATCAAAGTTAAAAATAATGATTTTTATTTAATGTGCTTCTAATTATAAGAATTCACTGCAGATTTCCACACCAGCTTGTGCACATTATAGTTGTATATTCATGAGACTTTATTATTTCTTTTGGTAGAGCAGGATGATTCAAGCTTTGTCACAGCAATGGCAGATTGGTGATAGGAATTTCTAAAGAGCTATTTTTAACCTTTTATGGAACATCCATAAGTGAGAAGTTGCTATGCCTGCGCTTGGATGAGCTGCAGAGACAGCACTGAGGATGGAGCTTAGCTGATGGATCACGAGAAGCTCCAGCCCCTCCTGTAGCCACCTGAGTGGTGACATGCAAAGACAGCACCTGCACTGCTAAATACGACTTTTACACATCATGTGTTCTCTATTCTTGTTTACTGGATTCGAATTTCATTGGCTAAGCTGGCATTTGCTGCCTTGGAAGGGGGGAAAAGTGAATGATTTACCTGCTTTCCATATAAATAGATATTGTTGGTAATAAGGATTAAAGCCCTAGGCTTTAGCTCAGTCCAGCTGGAGGGATTTAACAAAACTATCTAATGGCTGAAGCTATCTCTCCTATAAACCTAATGGGAAAACAAGTACTGCTTTTCTGTTTAGAAAGCAACGGAGCTCTCAGCCACTCTCCATCTGTTATTTGTTACATAATGGGAAGTGACTTTCCCCAGGTAGCGGAGGGGCAGTGTGTTTGATCTTACCTCACTATACTCTTCCTAAAGACCTGCAGTGCCAGCACTGCGGTAGTTTTTAGGATGCAGTGACACCAGGATTTGGTCAGATAGATTAATACTATTTTTAGTGACTTTTAGTCACGTACCTGTTTGTGAAACGATGGAACAGAAAGTTGGGGGAGAAGATTTCGTCATTGTAGTGTATGTCTCATATTTATTTCTGTTCTAATATTTCACTCCAGTTAAATCATGTGTAGACCAGGAGAACAGACTCCTACTTTTTTCCTTGAAACTGGCTTTGGCATAAGACTAGCTTGCTTTTGATTTGATCTTGATCTTGATTTGATCATGATTATAAAACTCAAGCTGGATATGCTGTGTTAATGAATGTGCTTTAGAAAAGTGCATGGTCCTGGCTAGTGAGCTTTTTATAAAAATCCTTGTTCACTGACACGTGGCCATGCCCGTGCACAGGGGAGAGGTGATTCACTCCCTCATTCTTCCATATTTTAAATACACGTTTTCCCCATTTAGTCCATTTTTGGTCAATGAAATAGCCTACTTAAGACATGCTTCCTAGTAACTTTTTGTCTCCTTTGTTTCCTGATGGGAGCATTGCCACACTCTGGGGTGTTCCAAATGAGGAAGATACTTGCCTACAGACCTTTTAACCAGCCTGGGAAAATTGCTTCAGATATTCAGAGTTCTGATAGCCTTAAGGAGCTGAATGTGTGACTGGAGGAAAGAAAGTATAAAACAAAATAGAAGTAGTCATACATTAAGCACTCTGGTGCTGGGGATCCAAACTTGTAGGACATTTATTTCATTTACCGTCTGGCTCTGGTTCCCAACACTTCCCACTGTAGCTTCCTCAAAATGTATGTGTTACATCTGAACTAGAGATTCTTGACAAGGCCAGACTCACTGAATATACTGTCATTGAAGTATCTTATGTTGGAACTTTAGTCTAGGAGGCCAGTCATAGTTTCATTTGCAAAGTTTTTTTTTTTTTTTTTTTTTTTTTTTTTTTTTGCGGTACGCGGGCCTCTCA